>NC_056751.1:552002484-552124984 GCF_019279795.1 Protopterus annectens | reverse complement strand
CTGTCACCTTAACCCACAAAAGAAATTTGCCTTAGCTGCTGTCTATATTCTACCAGGTAATAGCAGGTGCCTTAGCTACTATCTACATCATACCAGGTAATAAGATTCCCATCATCGAATCCATACTCTCATGGCTGTCACTCACTATCAGCTATAAAACCATTCTGCTTGGAGATGTTAACATAGACAGGCTAAAACAATCTACAACCAGCCCACTTCTCACCATCACCCTACGTGGCTTTCATCACATACTTGCTATACCTACTAGATTCAATAAATGCTATAATAATAGCTCCACTCTTGACTGGATCCTAGCAACCGTCCCTAATCTGTATCAAAACCCTACTACCCTACCAGACTCCTTTAGTGACCACCTTCACATCCAAGCTCTTAGGCATACTGTTCAGATGCCTAAATACCATCTTTGTAAAGAATGTCACAATCTCTCCACTTTAACACTGAGATATTTAATCACATGCTAAACTCTATAGACTGGTCAGTTCTGAAACACATCCCTCTAAATGATGCTGTCCTTCATTTCAGTTGCACTTTTCTCTTCATCTTGACTCACTGGCACCTCTCAGAAAAGTAAGAATCAAAACAACCCATACCCCCTACCTCTCAAAAGATACACTCACTCTTATGAAAAAAAAAGAGACAGCACCTGGAATCAATGGAACAGAATTAAATAACCTTTTCTTTTCCAAACCTATTAACAGGTATGTAATCTGGCTAAAAAAATGTATCAGTACAGATGAGAAAAAATTCTACTCCAATGCCCAACTCACCCATAAGTCTAACCCAAAAAAATTCTGGCACTCTTAATAAGATCCTGCACCCAAGCAAACCTTCAGTGTCTACTTTATGCCACCCCCATCTTTTCACATCTACAATCTACCCTTTTGGCTAAACTGTCAATCATACAATAGTGTTGCAAGATTTGCTAGTAACCAACCCTGCAAATATCATCACTGCCATGCACTAAAACAACTCCAGTGGCTTGACTTCCCCCAACACCTGCTTCACTCGCAGATGCAAATGACTCTCTGCAGCTCTGACCAGCTCCTTATGGGCACCTATAAACCAAACAAAAACATTGGTAAATTTCTTTACAAATATAGTATTTCCCATGAGTGGAGCAAACACCTCCTTAACATCCGAATCATTTCTAACATAAATCTGTACTTAAAACTTTTCTCCTAAATGCCAGCACTTGTCATTACAATGATCCCACTTAAATCCTTCCTTACTACCTCTCACACTTTTAACACCCACCTATTGCAAGTGCCCTAGCTCATTTAAAACATGCAGTACAAAAGTTAGAATTTTTTATGAACATTATTGTAATGTTTTTCTTTTGGCTTTTCCCAGTTAGGGGTCGCCACAGCAGAACTCCGGTCTGCTAATGATTGGCAGTCAATTTTTATGGTGCTGAGGTGCCAGCCCGACATCCAACCTTCAACGAAGGCATGCCCATTCACGCATGTCTTTCAAACGCCACTTGACCACGGGGAGGACATGCACACTCCACATAGAAGGCGCTCCAGCCGAGAATCGAACAGGAGAACCTCTTGCTGTAAGGCAACAACACTACCGCTGCACCATCGCTGCTTTAAAATGTTTATGTAAACTTCATTCTCAGGTTTTTTGGAAATGTCTAATGTTCTCATGTAAAGCACATTATTGTAATGTTTGTACAAAGCTTCATTGTCAGATGTTTTTTTTTTTTTTTTTTTTTTGTAACTTTGTAATAACTGTCTGGAGCGTTTCTTCTCTGGTCTCCACTGAAAACAGGCCACTGGCTCAGCTGGAATAACCCGATTAACAAATAAATAAATAATAAATAAATACATTTTGACATTTGTGGACTTTGTTCATCAGGGAAATGGATTTCAGCATGTTTATGTTTAGTTTTTGCATTTGGGAACATTTGCAGCTGAAATAAGTACTTGTATTCATGTATACACATATGTGTGTGTATTATATACTCATGCATTCATGCACACACACATCACACATGTATGGAAAAGGGCTGTTATGTATTTCTGTTTTGCATTTTATACACGTTTAACAAATGTCCACTGTGCATGGTTATGTACACTTTTATTGTGGGAATGGTGCAGAACATGTCTTCTGTGACTTTCTTCAACACATTATATATATCCAGTGTGTATTTTGCATATATATATTCAGCTTTTTTAGCAAGTGGAGAGTGGTGTACCAGTTTCCATTGTGATATGTGTTTTAATTATACTGTTAACTGCTATCTACAGTTTTTTTTTTTTTTAAATCAAAATACATTTGGTTATAGTTTTGAATCTATTATCACAAGACCCAAGAACATATCTAAAAGTAGTCAAAGAAAAATGCCTCAGTTGAGAAATACCTTTTTGAAAAGATTGGTGCTTTTCAGTTTAGAAAGATCACAGAAGAAAAAGGATCACCATTAACATGCATTTTCTGATGAATAAGAAGTCTCTAAAGTCGACTACCATTTTTACTATAGCTATTAACTGTTACATAACAAAATCAGCCATTTTCGGAGTAGAGTAACAACAATTTGAGCCTGAATTGGGGCTGTCTAAAGAAGAATTTATTTAAAATTAATTTTGGTGAAATTAGCTGCTGTTATTGAATTTTGTTGTGGATTTTATACGTATCTAATTATAGAATATCTAGCAATAATCATGATTTGTAGAATGCACTCAGTATTGCTGTGCAGGTTTAAAATGTATTCTATTACATACACTTCAGATAGTTTTAGAGAGGATCATTTCCAGAATTTTTTTTTTAAATATCTAGTAAAAGAATGTCTTATAGATGCAAGTGATTGGGCTTGATGTTTATGAAGGATTGATTTTAAAGATTTGCATTTTGTCACATCCTTTGATGATGTCATACCTGTACTCATGCCCTATGGTTGTGTCATACTTCTGGCCATACCTTCTGTGTCCTACATTGAATTATGGTTGCCACCTTCCATTGTGGCTAAAACTGGAAAAAGGCCACACCCCTCACATCACCCGTAACCCTGCAATTTCTGTCCCCTCTACCATCCATGTTCCACCCATTTTGTGACATCTTTATGACATCGGTTGATGGGGAACGCTCTCTTTTTCCATTCCTGATGCCTGCTTTCTGCAGATTTACTATGCTTTTCTGTAAAAAAAAAAGTATAGTAAATCTGCCAATTTAGCAAACTCCGATAGTCTGTTTTTTTTAAACAGAATGCTGGCATTTTTACAGTGTTTTCTGGACTATCAGCCAATCAGTTTGATTTCTGGATAGTCCAGCTAAAAACAGAGAGGTGGCAACCCTACATTGGATGTCTGAAAACGTGGCAACCCAAGAGCATTTCCATTTTTTAAAGAAAGATATCACCTTCGTACGCTTTCATTAATGGCGGGGGGGGGGGTGAACAAGCCTGTTAATTAAAATCAGTGTACTGACAAATGACGTGTGAAAATCAGGACTGACATGCAGTGAAATTAAGCACTTAATGGTAGTCTTAAGTATGTTTTGCACCTGAATACCTTATTCTAACTCCCTAATATGCATGCAACCTGCTATATCATATACCTGATCAGTTGATGTGAAACTCATACCTTGTAAAAACTGGGCAAATTGTGTGCTTTAATGAAAAATGCCATTTAAATAAAAATTTGGCCTGCTAACCACCATTGGAAGACTTATGTTCCAAACTTGCAAAAGGCATTATTTTTCTCTGGTTTGCTCTTATACCCAGTGGCTATGGGCCCTGGCGGGACATGGCAAGGCTTGAGGCTTGTGGATAGGCTGATGGTCAGCAATCAAGGAGGCAAAAAGGGAAATAAATTATATATACCCACACTAGGTCACCCAAAAGTCAGTCATCTTTCAAAAATCCATAGATTGAGGAAGCCTTATCAGGATTAGCAAGGGAAGTTTTTTCATTTGAGAAGTGGCCTAAAAACAGACTCTGGAATAGACTGCCATACATGTCGAGCAGAGCACCTCTTTGGCCCTCTTCAAAAGGAACTTTGATGACTGGATGGGAGAAAGGAAATTCACCCCAGGGATCATGTCAGTCGCCCTGCTAGACAGGGGTCCAGGGAAGTAAATAGTGTGGGAAGAAATAGCCAGGGAATTGTTATGGCTAGGCTTGTATAGGCCCTAGGGCTGATAGCCTAGTACCAACCTATGAACAAACTAAAAAACAGGTTTTCATGAGGTATCCCAAGTACAAATGTGGTATAAAATATTAAAACTTTTTTAAAGTCATGATGCTTCATTTCCAAGTATCTAAAAACAAATTGATAGTATTTTCTATTTGTTTGGCCTTCTATTTGCTTAGCCATTCACTTGGAATTGTCTCCCATATGAACTTCAAACCCTGTTTGACCTGCGTACCTTATGTAGGATATAGAATATTTAGATAGGAACCAAGAAATCATGCAAATTCTACCTGTGTTGTAAAATCTGTTAATTCAAAAGCTTCATCACACAATGTTGCCTTATGACTTGCCCTTTTCTTACTTACCATATTAACCCTATTAAATCTTGTCTATATTCTCACGGTGTATTAGCTTTATATACTTTAATTTATGTTTTTATTCGCCTAAACTTAGCTACTTGTTGTGCTTGTATTCTGCTGTCGAAAGCATGTTTGCTATTTTACTGCTGTCATATGATTTTACACTGGCATTGAGCTCTTGTAGCATGTATATTATTGCATATTCTTATTAGCTGGTCTTAACAATGTTTTGTATGTGCCTGCTGCTGAACAAGCAGGTTAACTAAGTTGTTACAACTGTAAGTGCTTAGCTACTCTTTGTATAGTGCAACCTTGAATACTTGATTATACTGGTCTTACAGTAACTGTTTAACATTTACTGTCTACTGTAACATTACTGTCTGGCCTAGTTGGATAACCCCCACCAGTGTGGTTAACAAACAAAAAAATAGCTATTTTAACTTTTTAATTTATGTATAGTAGATATTAAAAATTCTTAACTATTCAGTAACACTGATGAGATTGAATAGACTTTTTAAAGTCTATTCATTCAGGTAAAAAAAGGCAAATCTTGCATCACCCCTCCCACAAACACTCACACACACCATCCTCTTTTCTCCTACGGACGTGCTATTAATACATTTGGCTCAGGGACTGGTGTACCTTAGGAATCAGTCGGTATCTCCCCTTACAGAGACCACTTTCAGCAAACTTTTTTTTTGTATTAATGAAAACCACAATTCACACAGGCAGACTTCAGCTAATTGAACTAATCCTAATTTTCATTAGACTATTCTTATAATTTTTTCTCAGACTAAAGTAGTTGATATTTTAACCTCTTTATTGATGGTTCTATTATTCAGTGAATAGGAAGTTTTTTTTTTTAGACTGAAGAAAATATATTATTCTTGATTTAAAAAAAAAAGGCACTGCCTCGTAAAAATTAAATACATGCATAGAGTTAAAATACATTAACATGCCAGAATTATGAGACAATGTTGGCAGCTTTTCTAGGTTTTCAGCATTCTTTTTTTTTTAATTAAACTTCCTCAGTTGATGAGAATGTTCGCCATCTGTGTGGAGTATAGATTAGAACATCAAATTATCTTTAATTACAGAATTGTGTAATGTTATGACATTTGTTCTGAAGTATGTCACAGAATGCACACAGATTTTGTAGAAACCTTGAGAAATACCAAAGGTATGCCATTGAAGTGAGACACCACGTTTAATTCACAGAAACATAATGGAATGCTTAGCTTATACTGTCATTCCATTTTAGAGTGAACGTACATCTGTTTCATTCAGAAACTGATGGGAGAGAAATCCAGTGACAAAGTATGGGTGTTTGGGAAGGTTTAAGATCCTTCTAGAAGGTATCATTTGGGAGGGGACCAACACAGCATTAATATTTTTACAGGGAAGCAGAAGACATCTTTCCAATGCATTTATCATTGTAAGAATCAATTGTTCTCTTTAGCCTCATGACTAATGTAGCAAGACATTTTTCTTTTAGACAAGGCCCTTCTTATTTTCGCTTTTAGTTACATTAGAGTTCCTGCACTACTTTTTCTTGTCTGATTGCTTCACAACCAAATAATGTAGCTATGACAACAGAAGAGTGCTGATGCTGGAACAGGTGTGTAATGTTTACTAGTGTACACAATGACGTAGTCGTATAGTTCAGTCTTATGCAAACATTACATGTTTCTGTCCAGTAACATTTACCACTTATGAAACATCACAGTGATTAAGTTAAATATCTCATTTGGTGTGTGTATAGCAGAGAATATACTATGAGGACATTAAGCTATGCTATATGGCATGGAGATGGTAATGAAATACTTTAATCACATTGTGGTGGGTATTGTTCAGTCATGAGTGTACAAACCTCATGTGACAACTCAAAACAACACCCATTATGAATAAAAATATGAATTATCCTAACCTTGCCATAGTCTATTGATATACAGTGGTATTCTAAAAATGAATCATCTTACCTCTTTTAAATGTTTATAATCTATTCTTCTTCCATCCCTCTGTCCTTGAGCAGAGAAGGAATTGATGTATTATGCATCTACAAGCCTTGAACAGTGTAGCACATTCACAGTGCATTGATACAGTGTAGTTCAGCCACTGTAAATGTGGCACTAAGAAATGTACAAATATTTTGCTGCACAGCATAGGTACATTCTGCAAACTGTGATTATATGTGAATGTAATCGAGTAATTAAAACTATTTGAAGTCAGAATTGTGTTATTAGTTTTGCTGCTTGGAATATTAAAAAAATGAAGGGTATAATTTTTGATATTTCAGTATGAGCACTGATCTGTGTTTCACTGTGGCTACATATTTTGTTCAGTTAAGATGCCAGGATTTTAGTTCCCAAATGGACAGCTTTATATTCCAGTAATTGTTAATCCTTGTCCATTGTATAACAGGCCATATTACAGTTGCATTATAATATAGGTTATAAGAACAGCAGCAGATCAAACCATGGGAGCAGGAGTCTAGAGGGGAGGACAGGAAATGGGGTCATTTGGCAGGTATGCAGTGTAGTGCAACTGTACAGGTGACTAAGATATGTGGCATGTAGGAAGATAAGAGGAAGTGAGTAACGAGGGTGCTTACAAGGATTGTACAGGATCTGAGGCATGTAGAGTTTGGCAAAAATGGTGTGTATGGCATTCAGAGCAGGATGTGGGCCAAGGAGCTTTTGGTGGGGAGCAAGGTGGAATGAAGGAGCACAGAAGTTGGAAGTGAAGGGAGGCTGTGGGGGTATTGATAGAGAGAGAGAGAAACAAAACTAGGCAAACTCATGCTAGGAGAAACAAGAAGTAGGACAGGTATTAATAACAAGGCAAGAATTGGGGCAGAAAGAGGCAGGAACTTAGAGTGGGGACAAAGTAATGGCAGGAACATCACGAATGGAACTGGACAGGAAGTGACAAGCAAAAGAGGAAGTAATGAGTAGAAAAAATGTGTAGAGGACTGTTTGAGATAGGAGTAACACAAAAGGGTTTCGTGCAACACAGAGAAAGACAGTGGGTAAAGGTCGGTATTGTGTAAATGCAGTCTGATTACCTTTTTAAAATGACATTTTGTAATCTGTTCTTCTACCACTTTCTTATTGACAAAAAAGTAATCAATGTGTTATGCATCTATATGCCTTGAACAGTGTAGCACATACACAGTGCATTGATACAGTGTAGTTCAAGCACTGTAGATGTGGCACTAAGAAATATACAAATAGGTTAGATGCTGTCATGGAGAAAAGGAAGTGTTTGAAATTCCATTAATGAATCAGAGACAAGCAAGATGACTGGAAAGAGCATCAAATATGAAGTGAAAGAAGAGGAGAAGGAGTACCACAACCCAGTGAATGGGGGTAGGGAGTCAGTAAAGGTCAAAATCTGTGGTAAATATTTTTTCATTTAAGGTGGAGAAAGGAGAAGAGAGGAGGGTGCTGGTAGATCAAAGCAGTATTGGTCCTTGGCTACATCAAGGGGAAGATGGACATTGGGGTAAAAGGAGAAAGGCTTTACTCATAGGGAACTTGAACTTGCTAGGATTAGACTGGAAGATCCTGAACTGTACAGTAGAAAAGGAGTGGTATAGTTTGAGGTATTGGACCAGCCGATGAAGGACTGTACAAGAAAAAGTACAATGAATAAGATCTTAAACAAATCTGAGAGGGTAAGAGATGTTCAGGTAAAGCACTGTGTGATTTAGGGTGTAGACTACAGCATAAGAATAAGAAGGGAAGATGATGTTGGTATAAGATTTTCAGGGAGTAAAGAATATTGAGGAGAAAAACAGGGTGAAAATCGAGTTTTGTGTGTGTGTGGTGTGTGTGTGTGTGTGTGTGTGTGTGTGTGTGTGTGTGTGTGTGTGTGTGTGTGTGTGTGATGTCCTTCAAGGATGCATCTGTAGTCATCACATATGGGTTGTCCTGCCTCAGGCAGCCCTTCGGTCGGCCGGATTCCAAAGTCTGGGTCCGGCGTCGGCTGATGTCGCTCTTTCCCCGACGTCACAACGCCTGGGGTACAAAAGCGTCAGCCGGCGCCATCTTCCTCCGTCTTTCTTGCCGCGTGGTGCCCGAAGCAGAAGCAGTTCGCAAGTGCCGGTCGGCCAGCTCCTGTATTTCAGCTACTGAAGACTTCAAAAAGCTAAGTACCCCGTTGGGGACTCTTTCTTGCCTCAGCCGATGTCAGATAAAGTTAATAATTGTTTAACTTGTGGGAAACAAATACCTCATAAGGATTTCCACTCTTACTGCCTTCCTTGCCTAGGCCCAGACCACGACGTCTCGGCCTGTTCAGCCTGTGCTTCCTTCAACCGATGAACACTTAGACGTCGGTCGGAGTTTGCAGAGGAGTTTTTTGGGGCTAGTTTTGCTTATAAAATGCCGTCGGAGACCCCGACTTCACATTTAGTTCAAAAACGGAAAGACAAGGACCGACACATGCGGTCCGTGGTTTCGGCTGAAACCACGGCAAGGCCTACCGCGAGTGTCTCGGTTTCGGCTGAAACCGTGTCCTTAGCTCCTCCGATTACCGAAACCGCACAACCGACGACCTCGGCACCGAAGGCCCCTGCCGAGTCTGTTGGTGTATTACCTGCTGAAACTGGTGTCCTGGAATCTTCCGACACCATCCCTTTAGATAAATCTACTCCAGCACGTGGTGCAGCCAGGCCTCCTGCATCCATGTCCATTAAGGCTTTCTCTAGAGCTAAAGCTGCTAAACTCACAAAAGCTTTGCCTCCCAAGGTTACTCCTCAGGGAACTTCTACTGGTGCTCAGATCCTAACCTTAGCAGAGGATCTTATCTCATTAATTAGGGGCTCACAACCCCACCTGGACAGAGGCTCACATCCACTTCCAGATAAAAGGCCCAGGGTTGAGCCCTCTGATCCCCACTCCTCTGATGAGTCTTCTGTTGGCTCTGCCCTCTCGGACCACCAGGAGGAGGCTTTTCGACTTCTGAGGATTCTGATGCTGAAGAATCCATTCCCTCGGCCTCCCCTCCTGAAGAGTTTTCCTTTGGGGAGACACTGCATGCTATGAGAGAGCATTTCCAATGGCAGGGTCAGGATTTTTCAGACTCCAAGAAAAGATTAAGGACCTTTTTACATTTGCCTCAGCATAGGCCTTTAGCTATACCTCCTATGTTAAATGTTATTGATGATGTGTACTCTGACTCTAGCACAGCTCCTGATTCTCTCCCTCCGGCTCCTGCCAAACCTGATAGGTACTATAGGGTCCCGGACTCTCACCTTCACCTGTACAAGGGCCACTCTGCTGATCCTGAAACTATTTCTCAGGGCCCTAAAGGGGTTGCAGCTACCACTGCTAGAAATCCTCTACCATCTGAGAGGGAGTCCAGAGCTTTAGAGAGATGGGGTAAAAAAGTGTATACTTCTGCAACTCTTTGTATGAGGGCATTAAATTGTCAATTTCATATGATACAGTACCAAGAGTATTTGTTAGATGAATTACATAAGAAACTGTCTTCCTCTGAACCCCTTGATCGCAAATCCCTTCAGGGTCTGGTATATAACTCCCAGCAGGTTAGTAATCACTTTCTGCAGTGTGGTTATGATGCATTGGAAGCTTCATGTAGGTCAGCTATGACAGATGCAGTCATACGTAGGCATGCTTGGCTGAAGGAACAATCTCTGCCAGACCATGTTAAAGCTAAACTTCTGGATGCTCCTCTGGAAAAACAGAAATTATTTGGTTCCACGGCTCAAGAGGTCTTAAAGAAATTTGAAGAAAAGGCAAAATCTGTGCAAACAGTCAAAGACTTTCTGCAAGTCCAACCACCAAGATTCAGCAGAAATTGGCCTACCAAGAATTGGTCCTTTCCGGATTCGGAAAGATTTCAGAGAGGCAGAAACAGACGTGCCAGAGGTAGAGGGCAAACTAGAGGCTCCAACAGAGGCCGTCAATGGCAGCCTCCAAACCAGAGAAGTAGTGCAGGATCAACAACTACTACACAAGGACAGACTCAATGACTTTGCTTTGACTCTGCCGACCAGGGCTCAATTAGAAGCACCTTTGGGCGGAAAGCTTTCTTTATTCTCAGACAATTGGCACAGCATTACAAGGGACAAATGGACACTGCAAATTATAGACAAAGGATACAGGTTCCATTTTCACACATTGCCAAAAAGAAAAGGCATGCCAGACCTGCCACCAAATCAAAGGGCAGAGGCCTTGAAACAAATCTCCATCAATACAAATGAAGGCTATAGAAAAGGTTCCTTCCTCAGAACAAGGCCAAGGATTTTATTCCAGACTATTCCTTGTTCCAAGAAAAGAAAATCAATGGAGGCCTATTCTCGACTTGTCCGCACTGAATACTTATCTCATTGTGCCAAAATTCAAAATGCTGACTCTACAGCAACTCCTTCCCATGCTGGGCAAGGGGTCTTGGCTGGTGACTCTAGACCTCAAGGAAGCATACCTGCATGTCCCTATCAGACAAAGTTGCAGAAGATACCTCAGATTTCTTGCAGGGTCAGAGCATTATCAATTCTCAGCATTGCCCTTTGGCTTATCCACTGCGCCCAGAGTATTCACGAAATGCCTGGCATCAGTAATAGCACACTGCAGACTCCAGGGGATTCAAATCTACCCATATCTGGATGACTGCCTTATACAAGCGGACAACCAACAAACTCTGATAAAGGACTTAAATTATGCCATCAGTCTTCTGCAGGCCTTGGGATACGCAGTCAACATGCAAAAATCAAGACTTGTTCCATCCCAAAGAATAACCTTTCTGGGTGTGGATCTAGATACAACCACCCAAATGGCTTATCTCACAGAAGAAAAACAAAGTCAACTACTGGATTACTTCAAGAATCTGACAAGACAAACTCAGCTGACTGCAAGGAAAATCCTGCAGGCCCTGGGTTACATGGCATCCTGTATTCTTCTGATTCCACAAGCAAGGCTACATATGAGAAAGCTACAGTGGTACCTAAGGAGTTTATGGACTCAGCACAGTCACAGTTTGGAAACTCTAATCCCACTCATTCCATGCCTTCACAAGGAATTTCTGTGGTGGGCTCAGGCCAGCCAGTCCAACAGAGGGCTGCCCTTCACAAAGCCAAAAACCTCCCAAACTATTACAACAGACACTTCAGACCTTGGTTGGGGAGCACACATTGGAGGGCAGAGGTATCCAAGGACAGTGGTCACGAAAGGAGCTACGCATGCACATAAATCAAAAAGAAATGCTAGCAGTGATACACGCAATCGAAGCCTTCAAACTCTTTCTGCATCAAGGCCATCTACTAATAAGGACAGACAACACCACAGTTATGTGGTACATAAACAAGCAAGGAGGTACCCATTCTTACCCTCTCTGCAGACTGGCAATGAATCTATGGGATCTTTCCCTGAAACTCAATATACAACTACAAGCTCAGTTTGTGCCAGGAAAGGACAATACAATGGCGGACAGCTTAAGCAGAAATATCATGGATGCACACGAATGGATGCTGCACCCAGACATTTTCCAACAGATAACACAATCTTGGGGAGCCGGACATAGATCTATTTGCTTCCCCCCACAATCATCAACTGAAGAAATTCTGCTCAAGGACATACCACCCACGAGCCTGGAAAGTGGATGCCCTCTCTTTCAGCTGGAGAAATCTGAACGTGTATGCATTTCCTCCTCTTCCATTGATGTCCAAGGTGTTACTGAAGATCAGGTCAGAGCAGCCAAAAGTGATCCTGATAGCTCCGGACTGGCCAAGACAGCACTGGTACCCACTGCTAAGGAGCATGTCACGTACGAAGCCATGGCCCCTACCTCTATGGCCACTTCTACTGACACAGCACAGATACAAAACTCTCCACTCCAACCTGAAAACATTGCAACTAACAGCGTGGAGAATACCTTGATTCCTCCTCAGGATAAGCTATCCCAGAGAGTAAAGAATATTATTCTGGAAGCTCGCCGCCCTTCCACAAGGAAGACATACTCAGCAAAATGGAAAAGATTTCTCATCTGGAACACCACAAAGGGCCTAGATGCAACAATGATGAACATGGCACATATTCTGTTATATTTGGCAGAAATGTTCCACAATGGACTGTCTTACTCTTCTGTTAAGATCCATGCTTCAGCAATTTCAGCAGAGTACAATACTGATCCCCCTGTCTTCTCTCATCCTCTCCTAAGACAATTTCTAAGAGGGATCAAAAACATCAAACCTCCTAGGAAACCACCTGTACCTGCTTGGGACCTTAACTACGTGTTGGAAAAACTAACACTGCCTCCATTTGAACCAGCAGCATCTGCAGATCTACAGTACCTCTCATGGAAGACTGCTTTCCTTCTGGCAATAACCTCAGCAAGAAGAGTTTCGGAATTGCAGGCCCTGATGTCAGTTCAGCCATTTATTATTTTCCATCAGGATAGAGTTTCATTAAGAACTAATCCTACTTTTATGCCAAAGGTGGTATCCAGGATTTCATTGAATCAAGCCATTCACTTGCCTACCTTCTTCCCAAATCCACAGAACAAAGGGGAGAAACTGCTGCACACCTTGGACATTCACAGACAGTTGCGCTACTACTTGGACAGAACTAAAGGTTTCAGAAAACTGACCAGCTGCTGGTAGCATATGCTGCTGGTTCTCAAGGAAGAGCAATTTCCAAACAGACAATTTCAAAATGGATAGGAAATTGCATCTGCTTTTGTTACTCATTTCATGGAAAGACTGTACCAACCAACATTAGACCTCATTCTACGAGAGCCACTGCCACCTCCACAGCATTCTTAAGGGGTGTGGCTACAAAGACATTTTAGAAGCTGCCACATGGAGCTCCATGCATACATTTGCCAAGCATTACAATTTACCTTTATATTCCAGATCCAGAGCAGGCTTTGCTACGGCTGTCCTGCAGGGTATCTTAGCTACACCATCCTTTTCATAGTACCTCCACCCCCAGATTGGCTATGGTATTCTACCCATATGTGATGACTACAGATGCATCCTTGAAGGACATAGTACAGTTTTGTACCTACCATAAATGTAGATGTCTGATAGGTATGCATCTGTAGTCAGGTTTACCCTCCCTCCTTCCCCTCTGTGGTACTCCTAGGGTGCTTACCTCTCTATTAGCTATCTGGGGGATCTATTATGGTGTATTTGTTATATATATATATATATATATATATATATATATATATATATATATATATATATATATATATTTTTTTTTTGCAAATGTTTGGACTTTTTATTGCATTTTTCCAAATTTAGCCTTCATAGAGGGCACCTGGCATCTGGGGCAAGAAAAACTGAGGAAGATGGTGCCGGCTGACGCTTTTGTACCCCAGGCGTTGTGACGTCGGGGAAAGAGCGACATCAGCCGACGCCGGACCCAGACTTTGGAATCCGGCCGACCGAAGGGCTGCCTGAGGCAGGACAACCCATATGTGATGACTACAGATGCATACCTATCGGACATCTACATTTATGGTAGGTACAAAACTGTACTTTGTGTGTGTGTGTGTTGGGAGCTGGCATAAGCTGTTGCAATACATCAGGGACGTAAGGGCTGTGGATAAGTGTCTGAAGAAAAGGCAAAATGGATGAAAAGACCAGTGTGTCTACTTATGAATGCAAAGGTACTGATTAGGGCAATGGACAAGTCATCCCAAAGGTAAAAAGAACAGGATGGGGGTGTAGGTATCGAAAAGGATGACAAATAAGGTGAGGTCAAAACATGGACAAATTAAAAAGTAATTGACAGAAGTGGTTCAAGAAGAGCAACAAAAGTATTTTTGTATACTGCACGGAGACCAGAAAGGCTACCTCCCAGAGACCTTGGTTATCTGACTAAATTGTTGACATATCCACTGGCTGACCTCTTAAGTTGACCACTGACTAGTACAGAAGTGCCTGAGGACTGAAAGTGTACAAGAGGGAGAGTTCTGTACAAGGGGAGGGGAGCAACAAGAAAAATCCTGGGAGCTATAGGATAATTTAAGTTTGGGTGCATTTAAAGTACAGGAAAGAATCCCAAGATAAAAGTTTATACATTTTCCTAACTGACAATCTCCATGGTAACAGCTAGCATGGAGTCATGGCCAGAAAGGTCTGCTAGTTGAACCATATCATTTTTATTGTTGGGTTACAGAACAGCATTATAGTGTTGTACCAGTTCTCATGCACTACCTAAACTTAAGCTTTCAGAGTGATCCTACACAAGAGGTTGCTGGGAAAATGCATGGGTAGTAACAAGGATTAAGATGGAGGAAATAGACTACATCATTGTTGAATGGTAGAATACATTCCTGTTTAGTGGAATGTTCCAGAATAAGGGAAGTGACTAGTGGGGCACTACACCACTCTTTCCTGGATTCATTAATGGTCACTGCGATCATTTCAGACATCTGTTAAGGAACAGAGAACAGAGCTAAATACTATCAGTAAATGGAGAAAAGGTCCAAAAAAAAGAAATGCTCTTCAGCTGAACAGAAGCTGCGATGGAGCAGGCAAAGGACATGGTGCACATTTATCAGGGTCTATATGATTTGAACGAAGATTTCTAACTTTGAATATTATATGACCGACACCATATGGTCGAAGTTAGAAAACTTCGAATACGGAAGAAAAAAAAAGATCAGCTAAGATGTTAAAGCAGGGGGGCAAGTCCCCCTGCACCCCCCAAGGTGCAACTATCTTGATGTCACTGTTAGGAAAAACAAAACTAAGACCACATTTGAATCTACTGTCTACAGGAAACCTACATATTTCAATATGTTACTACACTTTAGCAGTTGGCATCCCATCCATCAGAAAAAATCTTTAGTGAAAGGGCAGTGTGTACACATGGCACGCATGGTGTCTGAACATAGTGAATCTGAGGTTCAGTGTAATGTTTTACATGACATGTTAACTAAATGAGGGTATCCCACCCCTTTCCTGAACAATATATTTAATGAGGTAAAAGAGAAGAGGACTGGGGGGTTACTACCTACCATTATTAGGGATGCACAGGCAACAAATACCTACAAACAACACAACTGTTATTGATGAAAACAAATGTGTAAGGCATTAATTTTAACTTACAATAGTGATTTCACTGACATCAAAAAAGTGATATGCAAAAATTGGAGAGCCTTTGACACTGAACCAGAATATAAGGAAATAATTGGGAAAAGCTCACTCATTGTATACAAAATATATCTGTGTAAAAAATATGCTAGAGAAAGTGATTAGCTGTGAGCAAGTAGGGATGAAAAAATGAGGATGTTGTACACAGTGTAAATGTATACTGGAAGGTAGTGAAGTAAGATTAGAACTTTATGGTGCTATCAAACTTAAAAAGAAGTTCAATTGTAACAGTAGGAGCATTGTTTACTTAGCAGCATGTCAGAAATGCATCTGTTTCTATATAGGAAAAATGAAGAATTGTCTAAAAAGCAGAATTTATCAACACAGTTATGACATTGTGAAGAAAGAAGTGAACAATGCCCTATCACTGCAAATTCAGAAGTTTGCTGACCATTTTTTCAAATTTATTATTATTGACAAGGTGGATGGGGGGTAGAGAGGTGGACCCATAGATGACTATCTTGAATATAAGGAGCTTCAATGACAACTGGAAACAAATACCACTACCTACCCTGGTATAAATGAGAATATATCAATCAGTCCTGTCCTAAGACTAAAAGCAGCCTTTGTTTATAAGTATTTCATGTTTTTAACAATCTGGCATGTTGAAATGAATGTTTGTGTATATATGTGGAACATTTTGGGAATAGCCCTTTACGATGTTAATTTTTTTAACTGTTTAATTAACATCAGCAGCATGCTGGGTGTAAAAGATAGAGCTATGTGTGTTTTCAGTATTCTGATGAAGTTCTTTTTCTAAGGACGAAAGCACTAAAACAGATTTTCTACAAAGTGGTCAGCTGTCTCCTTTCATCCTGGTGGTATTTTTTCATAATATGTTACTTCATTATCTGTGCTACTTCATATACAATAGCAATGCTAGGTACTAGTTTCTACTGTAGTGTCAGCATTTTTTTGCACTTACTAACCTCTGCTGACCCAGCTTACAACATAGGCTACCATATTATCTTTTTTAAACAGGACACAAACTGTTTAACACTCACTCTAACACCGAAACTTGCACTCAACCCTGAGCTTTGATCCTTAGATATTCTATGGGCTTTTACTTGTCTGTAATGGTCAGGAACTTCCTCTTCCTCCTGATTGCCCATCATTTTCAAATTGCCTGAATGTTACTAACCTAAACTGATTATATCCTGGCATATTTTCTTCTCAACGTATGAGAGAACATGACTATACCTACACAGCTCAGGGACTAGCAATGATACGCTATTAATAACCAATCCCATTCTGAACCACAATCTTTATGCAACATTCCACCCATGTTTTTAGTAACTTGCACAATGTCAATCTGCACTGTGAGTACATTTTATACTTACTGCTTCTATTTCTATCCTATTTTTATTACTAACCCCTTTATTTCTTTATTTATCTTGTGTTGTTTGTTTCTATCATATTTTTTTTATTACTAACCCCATTATTACTTTATTTTATCTTTTGTCTTGTACACTTTATGGTTCATTTGTACCATTGTGCAGATCTCTGTCTCTCCGGGTCTGCTACCAGGGCAAAAAATATATATACATACTTATATATATATATATATATATATATATATATATATATATATATTCCTCTTAGCTTTACTTGATTCTTCCATTTAATGAATAATAACTGCTCTCACTGTTTTGATTCGTCTTTGCCTGTGCCCCCCCCACCATGTGAACATAAGAAATGTATTAGTGGAAACAAGTGTAGCACTCCTGAAATGTACTTTATTTCCAGAGCAAGTTCTAGTCATTCAAATCTCGGGGCTAGTGTGTTATTTGCTAGTAATTACAGGTGTGGGGGTAGCCACATTCTTTGATTTCCTGCCCTTGCCTTTTTAAGTGGTGCATTGTGAAATTTTTATTGCTTAAAAACCTCAGCTTTGGCCAGCTAAGAACTTGGTTATATTCAACTGGACGTATAAGAGAATTTAAGTACCTTTATCTGCACTTTTTTTAAAAAAAATACAGTATTTAATTTGATTTAAACTGTGTTGAAGGAATATTTAACTCAAGTGGCAGTTATTCTGCTCTTTAGTAACTTGAACTGAAGCTAGTGTGTTATTTGCTAGTAATTACAGGTGTGGGGTAGCCACATTCTTTGATTTCCTGTCCTTGCCTTTTTAAGTGGTGCATTGTGAAATTTTTATTGCTTAAAAACCTCAGCTTTGGCCAGCTAAGAACTTGGTTATATTCAACTGGACGTATAAGAGAATTTAAGTACCTTTATCTGCACTTTTTTTAAAAAATACAGTATTTAATTTGATTTAAACTGTGTTGAAGGAATATTTAACTCAAGTGGCAGTTATTCTGCTCTTTAGTAACTTCAACTGAAGCTAGTGTGTTATTTGCTAGTAATTACAGGTGTGGGGTAGCCACATTCTTTGATTTCCTGTCCTTGCCTTTTAAGTGGTGCATTGTGAAATTTTTATTGCTTAAAAACCTCAGCTTTGGCCAGCTAAGAACTTGGTTATATTCAACTGGACGTATAAGAGAATTTAAGTACCTTTATCTGCACTTTTTTAAAAAAAAATACAGTATTTAATTTGATTTAAACTGTGTTGAAGGAATATTTAACTCAAGTGGCAGTTATTCTGCTCTTTAGTAACTTGAACTGAAGCTAGTGTGTTATTTGCTAGTAATTACATGCGTGGGGGTAGCCACATTCTTTGATTTCCTGTTCTTGCCTTTTTAAGTGGTGCATTGTGAAATTTTTATTGCTTAAAAACCTCAGCTTTGGCCAGCTAAGAACTTGGTTATATTCAACTGGACGTATAAGAGAATTTAAGTACCTTTATCTGCACTTTTTAAAAAAATACAGTATTTAATTTGATTTAAACTGTGTTGAAGGAATATTTAACTCAAGTGGCAGTTATTCTGCTCTTTAGTAACTTGAACTGAAGCTAGTGTGTTATTTGCTAGTAATTACAGGTGTGGGGGTAGCCACATTCTTTGATTTCCTGTCCTTGCCTTTTTAAGTGGTGCATTGTGAAATTTTTATTGCTTAAAAACCTCAGCTTTGGCCAGCTAAGAACTTGGTTATATTCAACTGGACGTATAAGAGAATTTAAGTACCTTTATCTGCACTTTTTTTAAACAAAATACAGTATTTAATTTGATTTAAACTGTGTTGAAGGAATATTTAACTCAAGTGGCAGTTATTCTGCTCTTTAGTAACTTGAACTGAAGCTAGTGTGTTATTTGCTAGTAATTACAGGTGTGGGGTAGCCACATTCTTTGATTTCCTGTCCTTGCCTTTTTAAGTGGTGCATTGTGAAATTTTTATTGCTTAAAAACCTCAGCTTTGGCCAGCTAAGAACTTGGTTATATTCAACTGGACGTATAAGAGAATTTAAGTACCTTTATCTGCACTTTTTTAAAAAAATATACAGTATTTAATTTGATTTAAACTGTGTTGAAGGAATATTTAACTCAAGTGGCTTTAGTAACTTGAACTGAAGCTAGTGTGTTATTTGCTAGTAATTACAGGTGTGGGGGTAGCCACATTCTTTGATTTCCTGTCCTTGCCTTTTTAAGTGGTGCATTGTGAAATTTTTATTGCTTAAAAACCTCAGCTTTGGCCAGCTAAGAACTTGGTTATATTCAACTGGACGTATAAGAGAATTTAAGTACCTTTATCTGCACTTTTTTTGAAAGAAATACAGTATTTAATTTGATTTAAACTGTGTTGAAGGAATATTTAACTCAACTGGCAGTTATTCTGCTCTTTAGTAACTTGAACTGAAGCTAGTGTGTTATTTGCTAGTAATTACAGGTGTGGGGGTAGCCACATTCTTTGATTTCCTGTCCTTGCCTTTTTAAGTGGTGCATTGTGAAATTTTTATTGCTTAAAAACCTCAGCTTTGGCCAGCTAAGAACTTGGTTATATTCAACTGGACGTAGAAGAGAATTTAAGTACCTTTATCTGCACTTTTTTTTAAAAAAAACACAGTATTTAATTTGATTTAAACTGTGTTGAAGGAATATTTAACTCAACTGGCAGTTATTCTGCTCTTTAGTAACTTGAACTGAAGCTAGTGTGTTATTTGCTAGTAATTACAGGTGTGGGGGTAGCCACATTCTTTGATTTCCTGTCCTTGCCTTTTTAAGTGGTGCATTGTGAAATGTTTATTGCTTAAAAACCTCAGCTTTGGCCAGCTAAGAACTTGGTTATATTCAACTGGACGTATAAGAGAATTTAAGTACCTTTATCTGCACTTTTTTAAAACAAAATGCAGTATTTAATTTGATTTAAACTGTGTTGAAGGAATATTTAACTCGAGTGGCAGTTATTCTGCTCTTTAGTATCTTGAACTGAAGCTAGTGTGTTATTTGCTAGTAATTACAGGTGTGGGGGTAGCCACATTCTTTGATTCCCTGTCCTTGCCTTTTTAAGTGGTGCATTGTGAATTTTTTATTGCTTAAAAACCTCAGCTTTGGCCAGCTAAGAACTTGGTTATATTCAACTGGACGTATAAGAAAATTTAAGTACCTTTATCTGCACTTTTTTTTAAAAAAATATAGTATTTAATTTGATTTAAACTGTGCTGAAGGAATATTTAACTCAAGTGGCAGTTATTCTGCTCTTCAGTTATTCCCACCCACCCTCCCTGTTTTTGTTTTGGTGTTAATCTTAGTGGCCTTGAAACTGCCCGCCCCTCAGCCTGCCTCTGGGCCCATCTCATTTGATCACTCAACTGAGTGCAGTGAGATCATATTCTGATTTCAGGCACTCCTACTGTGTACAAAGAGAGCATCTGGGAAACAGACAAAAAAATTAAGCTTATTTCCTGCCTTTCCTGTTAAGTGGTATAGACTATTTGTAGGCTTCTGAGCCCCCAAGCCCTTCTGTGTTTGAGGGAAGCCTTCTAGCTTGTTTTTTTTTTCTTATAACTAGCCAGTTTTCTAGTTTCAGCACTCAAATCTGTTTCTTTGATCTCAGCACTTGTTCAGATAAAAAATTTTTTTTTTTTTTTATCTGCTTTTACTGTACTTGTGTTTCTACCTACTTTATTTTACTTTTGCATCATCTTAAAAATACTCAATTCTATTTATTACTGCTTGCTGTAACTCATTCTAAGCCTTTTGGTTTAAACACTTGGGCTTCGGACCAATTGTTTTGCACTGAAAGGGTTTGTGGTCTGCACTGTTGTGGCAGAACAGGTAGCTTACATCCTTCTAGTTTGGGAACTGCTGATTGAGGGCTCAGTGTCTGTTATTCTAAAAGTGTATTAATTCTGGTTTAAGCACTTGGGCTTTCAGGCCAGTTATTTTACATTAAGAGGGTTCGTGGTCTGCACTCTTGTGGGAGGAGAGGCTGGACTCTGCCCTTTTGAGCTGGGAATTTCTGGTTAAAGGCTTATAGTGCATGCATATCTGAACTGCTTCTTACCGAAGTTGGTGCGCCTTGTTTGCTGTGGCATTGACTGGATTCGGGCCTGCTGGATCTAGCTTTGTTTGTGTAACTTGAGCACTAATCCAGACATTCTCTAAAGTATTCAATTGTATTTATTACTGCTTGGTTGTAACTTGATTAAATTGTAGCTATCATTCTAAGTCTTTTGGATTAAGCACTTGGGCTTCAGACCAGTTGTTTTACATTAGGAAGGTTTGTGGCAAGCACTGTGGTGGCAGGACAGGTAGCTTTCATCCTTCTAAGTTGGGAACTGCTGATTGAGAGCCCAGTGTCCAAGGGTATTAGTTCTGGTTTAGGCACTTGGGCTTCAGGCCAGTTATTTTACATTAAGAAGGTTCGTGGTCTGCACTCTTGTGGGAGAAGAGGCTGGACTCTGCCCTTCTGAGCTGGGAATTTCTGGTTAAAGGTTTATAGTGCCTGAATATTTGAACTGTATCTTACTGAAATTGGTACACTTTGTTTGCTCTAGCATAGACTAGATCCAGGCCTGCTGAATCTAGCTTTGTTTATAAGCTTGTTGTTTGTTTGCTTGTTATTTCCGTAGAAGCTAATTCCACCTAATACGCGGCTTCTCAGCACTTCTGTGGATCACTAGTGATATCTGCATTGCTTACTGTACTAGTTCCTTGTTTCACTTGAAAGAAAGTTACTGTTTGTCATTTTTGCATTTAGTTACTTGTAACACATTGCACTCAAGTTACCTGGCACTTGCTCACTAAAGCAATTATATAAGTCAGCACTAAAAATTAAAAGCACTACACCCTCACTCCCCACTGGCCCTTGTTTTCAATTATTAAGGAATTCCCAGTATTATTCTAGCATGTCCAAAGGTCAGTTGTCAATCTCCTCTCCGGTCCAGCTGGTGAATCTGGGAATCTTGAGGCAATGTTATAACTGCCTCATGTACACAGACAACCCTCTCCTCCTCCCACATAACACAAATACTTGCGAGAGATGCAGCTATTTAGCCAAACTGGAGGCTGAGCTCTCTCAACTCAGGACTGGCAAGACCAGACAGGAGGAGAAGGCAACTACACACACCACAAAACCAGCCTCACATAATGCTACCACACCACTGAATCAAACACATAAACACACAAAGGCATACTCGGAGGCTCTGAGTAAAAATTACCTAAACAGCAGAGGCCTCCAAAGCAGACACCCAAACAACTGCTACCTCAAGACACCCCACAAGCAACACATAAACCACAAAAGCAGTGTGCAAAGCAGTCACAGCCCTTAAGGCCAAATACAACACCAAACATACTTGTCATAGGTGACTCCATAGTCAGACACACTGACGTCCCACTCACCAGGCTGAACAAGGAGAGGGTCACAGTAAGCTGCCTATCGGGCGCTAGAATCCACCACATAACACAAGCACTCTGGTCACTCCACGGCAAGTACAAATATGACACAGTCATTGTCCATGCTGGTGTGAATGACCTGAGACGTACCTCCCTGGACTACATGAAAAGAGACATAGAGGAGCTCTCTGATTATGTAGCCCAGGCAGGTATGACCCTGACCCTGAGCAGTATCCTTCCTTCACCAAGAATGATGCCACAATATAGAGACAAGATGATCAGCTTTAACAATTGGCTTAATGTCTGGTGTCATTCAAAGGGGATCCAGTGTCTGTCTGCCTGGGATGACATGCTTGACAAGCCACGCTGCTTACAAGGGACGGCTTGCACCTGTCAACCCTGGGATTCCGGATATTGGCTAAGGCTCTTGCCACCCCCATAGTGCCTTTTTTAGGCAAGGCTCAAATTCTAAACCTACCACCCTAGAAAACAAAATGGGAAGAAACTGAGGGTAATGCTGCTCAATGCCAGAAGTCTAAATCTCAAAATGCATGCACTCGAGGCCCTTCTCAGTATGGAGAACATCGATGTCTGTGCTGTAACTGAAACCTGGTTCAAGGCTCCTGAGAGCACCCCGGCACTATTAGGTTTTACCTCATATCATGCATTCCGGCCCCAAAACCCGGACCACACCACAAAAGGAGGGTGTATCCATATTCATAAAGGATACCCACACCTCCAGGTTGGTGGCAACGCACGAAGCTTCGGAAACCATCCAGGTGCAACTAACCATAGGCAAAACTGCTCTACAAATTGTAGCATGCTACAGGCCACCCTCTCAAACTCAGGAACCCCACACAGCCTTCCTGAAGACACTGGAGGGTATAAATGTATCTCCAAACACCATCATATTGGGTGACTTCAACTACCCGAATATAGACTGGGAACATTACTCAAGCCCTAACTTTCTAGCCCAACGGTTCCTGGAGTTCATAAATTCAAATGCCATGGAACAGCTAGTCACTGTTCCCACGAGAGGAGAAAATATACTAGATCTCATTATCACAAACATGGGGACAAAATGCTCCACACCGGAAGTATATCCCTCATTGGTGAGATCTGATCATAAACTAATCTCACTGGAAATCCACATCCCGCCCCACCCCAAACAAAAAAGACCACAGTGAAGAACTTCTCTAAAGCAAACTTCACACTACTCAAGACTGGTGTGGTATCCTTCAAGGCCCCTGAGCCAGTGGAAACCACAACCAAAGCTGTGGAAGCCCTTACATATGCCTTCTATGAACACCTCCAGGACTGCACAGATCAGGCAATCCCAAATAAAACCAAGACTCTTTCCACAAAGGGCAAACGTCCAGTCTGGTGGACCCCAGCCATTAACAAACTTTACAATAAGAGGAGAAAGCTATTACATGATAGAACAAAATCCATAAAAGGGAAGTCACCCCTGATCATTATTAGTAAAAAAAATACGAGCACTCATAAAATCAACTAAGGCCAATTTTGAGAGAAAAATTGCCATGGATTCAAAGGACAATCATAAGGCCTTTTTCAGCTATGTTAGGAACCTGGGTGGAAACTCCCAGATATGCTCAGAATTAGTCCAAAATGATGCAAAAATCACTGAACCCACAGACATTGCCAACATACTAGCAGACAGGTTCAGTGCAAACTTCACCCCCCTCTAAAGGAGAGATAACTATCCCAGCAGAGTGTAGCCTCCCAGACATCTCAAATGCACAGGTGAAAGCTGCTCTCTCTAAAGCTAAAAACACAGCATCAATGGGACCGGATGGTGTCCCCGGCTGTGTGCTACATGAGCTAAATGAGGAATTAAACCCGCACATAAGGCAGCTGTTTAATCTCAGCCTTACCACAGGATATGTGCCCAAGGAGTGGCGTACGGCCACTGTGGTCCCACTCCACAAAGGCGGTGCCTCTACGGACCCTGGTAATTACCGCCCCAAAAGCTTAACAAGTCTAGTCTGCAAAGCTATGGAGAGTATCATAATGGAGCTCATAAACAAAGATATAGGGGACTTGCAGACATTGGACCCAACCCAGTTTGGCTTCAAGGGCAGATCATGCCTTTTGAACTTGGTCAACTTCTTCGAAACAGTCACCAAGGCCATTGATGAGGGAAAGGCAGTCCATACAGCCTACCTTGACCTTGCAAAGGCCTTCGACACAATACCCCACTCGGGTATTGTAGAAAAACTTACCAGCTTAAATGTAAACCCATATGTCACAAGATGGGTTGCAAACTGGCTTAAGGACAGAACCCACAGGGTTAGAGTTGCTGGCGCTATGTCAGACTCCAAGCCGGTCACAAGTGGTGTCCCACAGGGCTCGGTCCTTGGCCCCTATTGTTCGGCATCTACTTCTCAGAAGTACAGGCCAACATGGGAGGACTTTGGCTGACAAAGTTTGCAGACGACTGCAAACTGGGCCTTAGTGGAAAGTGCATCGGACACGGATATCCTTCAGAAAGGACTCACGGAAACAGATAGCTGGTGCCAGAGCCATGGCCTGAAGTTAAACGCCAAAAAATGTATAGTCATACCCTTCGGGAAAAACAAGGTAACCCCAAGCTACCATATAGGTGGCAATCCACTAAGCACAGAAGAGGTTATCAGGGACCTGGGGACCCAGGTTGACAGTGGCCTTTCTTTTGACACTCACATTGCTAAAGTGGTTAGAAAGACCTTCTACATTGCCCAGCTGATCATGAAGGGATTCACATCCAGATCTAGTGAGGTCATTGTTCCCCTGTACTCTTCACTTATCAGACCAATGATAGAGTACAGTGCCCCATTCGGGATGTATCTCACCCGACATCTGCAGCAATTGGAGAGACCCCAAAAGTTCCTCACCAAAAGGATAAAGGGACTCCAAAATCTGTCATATGCTGCCAGATTGAAGAAACTCCTGCTCTATTCAGTTGCATACCGTCTGCTCAGAGGTGACATGTGCCTGACATACAAGGCCATGTCCAACCCGGAATTAATGGACATGCTCCACCTCAAAAAATCCAAATCCACCAAAACCACTAGAGCAAGCGACTTAAACCTTAGCACGGATATAAGTAGGACATGCTGGAGGGATAGATTTATCACTCAGAGACTCCCTATGCTGTGGAATAAAATCCCGATCCATGTGAGGCAGAGCACCTCGCTGGCTCTGTTCAAGAGAAATCTTGACCTGTGGATGGGAGATCGTAAGTTTATCCCAGGAATCATCTCTGTGTCACTGCTGGACAGAGGCACAACAAACTAATGGGCACAGTATTTTTTCATACAAGGGGTGGCGTAAGCCACAAAAATTTGGGCTAGGCTTATAAATGCCTTAGGGCAGATAGCCTAGTATAAACCTATGAACTTAGTATGACAGCTTTGGTACTAAAGCAAAATGTTGGGAGCAGAATTGCTTATTTTTCCTTTATTGTTGGCTGTTTGTTCACTACATTGTAATTCAAAAATGTAATGGTGAGGTGAGTTTCACGGCAGTGTGTTCAATGGTGTGAGACAGTAGTGTGGATTAGAAGGGTTTTTGCCCTTTTCTTCACTGTGGTGCAACTGTGAAGTTAGTATACATAATTTAGTATGGTTTGAAGGTAGTTCTCCCCATATGTGGGGTGAGGGGGGGCTTGCTCCTCTGAAAAAATGTGTTTTTTAATGGTCTACAGCTAACTGTTTTTGGAGTGTATCCTTTGGAAAATGGTGACTCGAAATACTGTGCTATGATGGCTCATAGGTAAACTGAGCAGAACACAGGTTCAATGGATCATGTATGAAGTGTAATAGTAGAAGGGTGGAACATGCATGACATGGGGTAACTCCTTCTTTCCCAGGGTACAGTGACCTTCAAATCAGTTATTTTAGGAAGTGCCGGAGTTGACATTACATTATATACTAACTGCATCATGCAAATGTTGTTCACAGTCATCTTCAGCAGTATTAACATATGGACCCTGTTGTGCAGTATCAAATCCCATGCTTTATGCCATGTATGGGTCCCCTCAAATCATCTATGGCACAATCCTAGTTTTTCTTATTAGGGATAACATGTAATTATTGACCATGGGATGGCTAACGCCAGTATATAAACTGGCTAGGCTTAAAATGGCCCACTAGGTCAGTTAGTCTATTACCTATCAGCATGTTCCTTGTTGTGCAGTAACACTAAGTACGCTGTAGTGTTCGCTCACTTGGTAGTGCGTCACCTGTTTATTTCTCCCTCTCTCCATTTCACCTACATCACTCATGTAAATCTACAAAACATCCATATCATGTCTTTTCCCCCTGTAAAGCTCCCCTTCGTACTCCTCAAGTTTCCATGATATTCCAAGTAGGTTTTCATTCTTCCTGATCAATCAAGCTCTTCTTTTTTTTTTTTTCAAAATTGACTTCTTTCATGGGTTACATTTTTATATACTCTTCTGTGAATCACATACTTTCCTTCTTTGCAGGTTGGAATTCCAAATCCATATAAAATACCCCAAGTAGTATTTCTTCCATCCCTATTCATAGACAACATGTTATCTGTAGCATGTAGTCCTAGCATTGTACCATAACTTCTCTCTCTTTTTTTTTTTTTTATTATTGGGGTTGTTCATTCTAAGACTAATGTTCACAGGTCATTTTCATTCTTTGTCTTGCTTATCTGGACTCTCTCCTTCCAAGGACTTTTCTCTTGTCGTTATTGATTCACACCTTTGGTATTTAACTTACTCACTCCCAGTGTTCATAGGTAGTTACAACGCCTTGCAGTCCAGGTGACCTTTATGAAACCTAGTCCAAATTCCCAACTGCACCTAAGCATTGTCTGGTTAAGTGACTTGTTCATGGTTACACAGTAGGTAAATGGGAGCTGGTGGGGGGTCAAAACCTTTGCCAAAGGAACTATATATGCAGCTCACAGCCTTAGCCCTCTAAGCCAGTTGCTAGACTAATTACTTACTTTTATTTTACAGGTAGGTGGACTGAGCCACTAGTGCTCTTTTTCAATCACAGCCTTTTTAACAAAAACTTATATAATATGTGATTAAAGAAAAATGATTTGTACTCAAAAACATGAAAAATGATTGGATGTTCATTCAAGAATTCTCTCTGTAAATTGAGCTTTTCCATCTGGAAGAAGTCTGCCCACGAAACAAAAATCAGTGTGTCATTCATAGAGTACCACCCCAACTCACATCTTCTCCTTCCCACAAAAGTGGAGCAACAATACAAAACCAGCTGCATATCTTCGAAGAAGAATACCCCTCCACCCCCCACCCACACACACGTTAAAGTACAGGAATGTGTACAAATTTTAAGAAGAACTGTGTAAAAGTCCTTCACAGGATGAGAATTTTATGCAGGCGTCTTCACATAAGCAGGTACATGCAGAAAAATGTATCAGTTAAGGGCACTAAATGATGTAGTGTGCAAGGTTTGGCACATACATGATATGTCCAGACACATACATGATATCATGGACTGGTACATTACAGTTGTTTCCAGATATGAGAAGAGATAGAACAGAGATGAAGTTCCATAATACTGTACTATTAATTTAAAAATGTATGACATTTGTTTTTAAGTATTATTTTTATCATATCAATACTTAATGGTCCGGTATGGGTGATAGAACTTTGCCCGGTATGGGTGATAGAACTTTGCCCACAGCAGCCTTTGTTTGGTCACTTGGGTTTTGCCACCATAACCAAACCACAGTGGCAGTGGGTAAACTGTGTATTATACAATTCTTCCTCTAAAACATGCACGCTGATTGGCCAGCCCAACCAGCGTGCCCGTTGTAAATCCCTCAGTGTACTAAAGGAAAAAGGTCCGGTCGCCCGGACTTTTTCCGTTAGTATAAAACACTGTCTCGCTATGTTAAAAGAGTTTAACATAGCGATACAGGTTTAAAAAAAGCAACACAGATCTCCGTTGCTTTTTTTAAAGCTGTCTCGCTATGTTAAACTCCTTTAACATAGCGACACAATAAAAAGCAACGGAGATCTTGCGATCTCCGTTGCTTTTTTTTTTTAAAACCTGTCTCGCTATATTAAATGGGTTTAACATAGCGAGACAGCTTTAAAATAAGTAACGGAGATCTGTGTTGCTTTTTTTAAACCTGTCTCGCTATGTTAAACCCATTTAACATAGCGAAACAGTAAAAAGCAACGGAGATCTTGCGTTCTCCGTTGCTTTTGCCCACAGCTCTGATGTACTGCGTAGGCATGCGCAGTACATCAGAACTGCCGCATAATACCAGACAGCTGCGGAAGGGCAGCAAAGAGGCATTATACAATGCCATTATTTAAGAAAAGTAATTATTTCTTTTCTTAAATAATGTCATTGTATAATAGCAATAACCAACTTCTAGGTGTGGGTAATGCGGGATTTAACCACGGTTGTCTTTGTTTGGTCCCTCTGGCTTCGCCCTCAGGACCAAACCATGCCAACCGTGGTTAAATCCCGCATTACCCACACCCAGGCATGGGTTATTGCTATAATCTACACCTGACTGGTAAGCAGAGGTGGAGCTAATTCAACTAGTCACCTGTGTTGGTCACACAACAGATTATCACCTGAAGAAAAAAACAGATCTGCTCCTGGCCCCTCCCTCATGCCCCAGGAACCAATCTGATCCCATTTCTGTGCCCTGCCCACAACCCTCCTCCTTCCTCGCATTTCTGATAATTAAAAAAATAAATTCATCTTGCCAGAGTTGCTACAGTGTATACTCTGCATAGAGTGCTACAGCACTCCGGTTTTAATTAAAAAAAGAAAAAGAGTAAATATTTTAAACTGTAACAAACTAGCTGCTACAGTTTAGACCATACAAAGAGCATACAGCTGGCAGTTTTGACCACGAGTGCAATACTAGCTTTTAAAAGCGGGTATGCATTAAAAAGCAATCGGGGTTGGTCGACTTTGCCACCTAACACATTGCACCTAGAGCAGTTTTCCCATTCTCTCCACCCCATCCATGCTTCTGCTGATAGGTATTGATAAGGTTCATAGGTAGTTACTAGGCATGCAGTTCAGGAGACCATTTAGGAGCTTGGCTCAATTTCTCAGTTGCCCCAAACCACTGTCTTCAAGGTCACACAGTAAACAAATTAAGGTGGAAAGATTCAAACCCTGTATCCCTGGCCTAGGAAGCAGCTCATTCAGGTCAGGGCTTTAGTCCTGTGTGCTAACTGCCAGTCAGGCTTAATTATAAAGTACACGGTAAGGCTTACATGAATACCAAAGTCCATCAGTTTCCCTCAGTCTGACAGTATCTTCAATGCCTCCTGCAACATATCCTACAAATAACTAACTTCTAGATTTTCAGCAACATCTTTCTGGACATATGAATGTAAACTGGATTGTCATACTACTTCTGAACAAGCCGTAAATGGTCCTGTCTGTTAACAACTATTACCACCCTTTATCTCTCCAGTCTTCCCTCCCCATTCCATAGAGTTTTAAGCATTGCTGACAGTTTGTTTAAGAAGCCACATACTGGACAGCAGGCTGCTTTGTGATGAAAAACATGGCTGTGAGCCAGTCCACAGTACCATCACCAACTGTTTTCCATGACTACTTCTAATTACTAGACCATGAACAACCAAAAACTTAAGTGCCGTCTTAATTGATTTGACCCATGGATTTAATTCAGTATCCCATGGGTTACTTCTCAAGGATTTACTCATATGATATTTATCCACACTGCCTTGCCTGGTAGATTTTTTGCCTTTTCTGTCATTCCTTCAGGAACCTTATAGAGTCCATGATGCGTTTCCTTTATACCCCACTTTAGATGTGCCTCAGTATACATACCTGTTACTTTAATAGTCACAGTTTTCATCAGTGTACTTAATGGGAGTAGGTCACTTTAATAAGAATCAGTTTTTATGCTGGTGCCTTCTCTGACAAGTGTATGAGATGGTTGTATAAACTGTGTACAGGCACTGCATGGTTAAGTTTTTCATTTTTTTCCAAATTGCTGCAACATCCACTGGTTATATTAAGTAGTGCGCTACAGTAGTTGCAGGCCTCTTCATGGGGTGGGTTTACATATTTTTTCTTCTGCAGAGAGCAGTATATGTTGTCATGAAATATGTTGCTCACTGTCATTTCGTGCTTTTTTGTATTGTAAAAAGGGTTTTTGCATAAACCAGTTCCACAAAGTGACCTGGTTTCTAGTTGGTCTTTACACTGCAAGGCTGCAGAGCATCATTTTTGCATGCCGTTCCAATCTAATCATTCAGCATTGCCTGTTCCCTGATGAGTAATGACTTAACTCTAACACTTTCATGGAAGTCTCAAAAGAATTTAATTTTTAACTACTCTAAAATGAAAACAATGAGCTTTGCTACCAATCGTCCTGCAAGTGATATATGAGCTTTTGTGAGAGGGGAGCTGCAGCTGTGCCTTTTTCCATGAATGCTGCTCTCCTTCAGTTGTTCTCTTTTACTCATCACACTGAAGTAGATAGTAAATCAGTATTTTCCTCTGAGCAGTGGACACTACTGCTTATTTGGCCATAGAGCACAGAAGTGTGTCCCTGGGCAAAGGATCCAGTGTGCTAGTAATAGAATGAATATGTCCTTTATACTCATTGTACCCAGCTCTGCCGTGAACATATTGAGACTGAAAGCAATCCTAAATAGATGAGCTACTGCCTCAGCACATTAAAAGGCACTCTTTTATCCTTCCTGGAAGGATCTACTGTGCTCAAAATTGCACTTTTGTACAAATTCAATCACTTGGAACACCACCTTTCCCCTAATTCTCTCTCATTCTCACTCTGTGCTACACACCTTCGACCATCTTATCTTTCTGAAGATTTCTACTAACATTAAGGTAGCATCTGTGTCAGGACCTATGCTTTAGAACTGTATGCTTCACCTCATTAGATCACTTTCACCCTCTTACCTCTTTCAAGTCACATATGTCTGTTAGTGTCTTTATATATGTATTGCATCATACTTTGATTGCTGATAGTTACTTATCAAGTCACACATGTCTATTAGTGTCTTTATAAATATCACCTCATACTTTATATATATCGCCTCATACTTTGATTGCTCATACTTACTTATAGGCTCGATGCTGAACTAATATTTTTGCATCACTGCTCTGTACTTTTCTTTTTAACTTAGCATTTTTCCAGTTTATAGGTGAGAAAGTAACTTACCGAGTCAGCCCACTTAAGAAACAAATGGATAAAAATAAGCGTGTTTTCTATAGTAAACCACGTCAAGGATTTTCTTGAAGTTCACTTATGTAACATGCCTTTACAGTTCAAATGTGTCAGTTATTGAGTTATAAAGGTTGGCTCAGGTTTAGTTCTGAGATCTTTCTGCCCTGTAACAGTATTGATAAGGGCCCTTCAATCACCTTTCTGACTAGTGAAACCAGGTTATTTAGTTAGTGATTAACATACCTGCTTCACTATTTGTTTTGCTGTCCAGATTTTCCGCTGTACTTTCTATTATAACACAGTGCAGCTAAACTTTAGGGATATAATACATTGTTTTTTGGCTTCACTTACCCCTTGCAAAGGTTCACTTTCTCTTTGGATAATGTGTGTGAATGACACATCACCAGTAACCATACAAGAGTAATGTGGGTCTATATTAGAACATCGAATGACTAAAATCATGAACACTCTAAAGAGTGAAAATGCCAGACCTCAAACTCGTTATTGTGGGGGGCTGCACCCCCACACCCCCAGCTAAATGTATATTCCAATTCTGAGATTGCACTACAGTGACGAAAGGGCAAATATTCTGATCTTCACCATACTGCGATCTCAAAAAAAGCACTTTGAGGTTTGGCATGTTCGCTGTTTAGAGCTTTCGTGATTTTAATCATTCGATGTTCTGATATAGACCCACCTTGGGGATAGGTATATTATTTGGTTGGCAAAAGTAATGCTAATGCTACATCACTGACTGGCAGAGGTCACTGAGGTGGGTGTATCTCATATGCTCTGCCTTCATAACATGTTCTCCCACAAGATGATTTCAAAAGCAGCTTCAGGGATTTAAATACAGACCCTTATACCAGGAGTCCTTGCATCATCTTGGCATATTTATTTATTTTACATTTGTTAACCAGGGAGTATCTGAGCCGAAAAGGCCCTTTTTCAGCAGAGGCCCAGGGAGAAAAGCTCCACATAGAAAAATTACAGGTACATTTAGATATTTAGACATATATACACACAAATGACAATAGACATGTTTTTACAGTGGTATGCTGCACATCAACAGTTATGGTGGAGAAAACAAAGAAGAAAATATTAATTTAAAAATAAAGGTAATTAATAGATTTGTTGTGTACAGCTGAAATTTGGAACATAGGTAGAATACATACATAGTACACAGGTACAGTACATACATTGTACTTTAGCCAGTGTTTGTGAGTAAGAGTGAAAATTATTATCAAGTACTCATGTTTTTCCCACTTAATTTTATTCTCATTGTAAGTTAGTGTATATAAGCGAAGGTTACCATTTCTTGCTGTATGAAGTGGCATTCATGCCTGAACATACAACATAACATTCTGCAGTTAGTAACAGTGATGTCATACTGGCTGTTTTCCTGCTTCTATAATTACTACACAGCATTCACATGCCTCAGTTAAACAATGGGCCTTGAGGGGGGTGGTGAGAACATAGCTGGCCTAGTCGTTCACAAGGAAGAAAAACAATGCATTCTTTAAAGCAAGAAGTCATAGTCTGATACCAGAAAAGCTATTTATTTCTTCTAGGACGAATCTGAAAAATAAATCATGAAGCATCCCACACATAATTTGCTTCTTCCCTGACTCTCTGAACAGGCACCTTCTCGCAAGCTGATGACATAACATGCCTATTGATGAAAAAGTTGTGTTGGCTTTGACTACCTCAGTTTTTCTTATGGCTTTTTCATAATATGGGAAGACTTGTTGCATGTAGAAAAAATAGCTCATCAGATGAATTAACAAAATGTTATGCTAATTTGCCTACACTGTAAACTTGTATAAAAGCAGAATAGGGGACTACTAGCTAACTAGGTCACATGTTTGTTGCAACATATCTGAAGTTCACTGACTCACTTGTTTGTTCTATTACTAATGTCTCTTTCCTCTTATTGGGCAGTCAAATGTCATAAGACTGGAGTTTCACGTCCATAATGCTATCCTAAATACACTAGGACCTGACTGCAGTGTGAAGAATGATACTTGTCTTGTAGTATTTTTTCAATGTAAGGTGTGCTTTACTGATAATTACAGTTAAAAAAGGATATTGTACTTTTATTTTATTTATTTGTTTTGTTGGCCAGGTTAGTCTCGGTAGGCCTATGAATTGTGGAAAAATTCCCCTACCCATCAGTAAATGCCATGGGATGTTTTATTTCTACCTCAGCTATCACTAGCTCGGGCAGGTGGAACCTTGGTTTAATATCCACACTCAAAAGTGTAACTTCCCTCCCCTTCGTGGAGCACTGCAGTATCAGTGTTTGAAAAAGAAAACCCAAGTACCTGGTATGGGAATAGAACCTGCATTCTTCTGACCTTCCAGCATTCAAACGTGAATAATCTACCTGTATTGTCTGAATGTCCTGCCCAGTGTACACTTTTTTGGAAGACTACTCATTTTGAAGCTTCTATACCAGTCTACCATGACCCTTGACCCTTTATGTCCTGTAGAGGATAGCCAAAATACACCCAGTGGAGTTGTCTTGAACAACTGATGCATTTTGGAGAGGGTCAGGGAGTCATACATGTATGGTGTAAACATGCCAAAATGAACACGTATGAGCAGTTGCGTTAAATGTGCTTTTAGTACAATGTGGGTCACCAGGAGAGTGCAGCTGCATCGTCCATGTGGCACAGTGTTCCTTTAATATGTTTAGTGTAACATGTCAATTGTTTTTAAATTCAGACATATTGTGTACCTGAAACAAAGCCTGTGGACTCTTTAGGGTTTATTTATTTACTGTTTATACCTAGTAGATAGAGTGGTTCTAAACCTTTTTTGGCTATGACGCATGCTCATAGATTAAATATAATCAGCACATATATTTACAGAATAATATAAAAGTTCTAGTGTGCATGCTTCAGTCAGGATTAAGGAATAGTGCACAAGTCACATTATGCTTGCAGCAGTCAACAAGTGCCGTAAGTACATCTAACATTTAAGTCGGTCTGCTATGCACATCAGAGTCAGATACTCCAGGTAAACTTTGTACATACTATAACACTGTGTTACATTTAACAATTATTACAGAAAGGCAATGTACAATCAGCAGCTATGTATATTTTATTTTATTTTGTTTTTATTTTATTTTTAATTTGATGACTGGAATAGAGCACTGATCCCACTGGATCCATTTCATTCCCAACCTGGATAAAACACAACAGATGTTCTTCATCTCACATTGCTGCAGTCCTTACATATGGGGTAGTCCGCTGTCCTCGGTCGGCCCGAATACCAAAGTATTAGGCTGACGTCGGTCAAGGCGCTTAAAACTGACATCAGAACGTCAGGGTACAAAAGCGCATGACCGACGTCATATCCTCAGTCTTTTTTGCCGCATGGTCCGATGCAGAAGCAGCGTTGCAAGTGCCGTTCGGCGTTCTGAAATTTTTCGAGTTCGGAGTTTCAGACCGAATCCAAGTTGGCTAAGTACCCCGTTGGGGAATATTTTGTTTTTTTCTTGCCTCAGTGTATTACCGGATGTCAGAAAAAGTGAATAATTGTATTTCTTGTGGGAAACAGATACCGCATAGGGATTATCATTCTTTGTGTATTCCTTGTTTGGGGCCTGAGCACGGCGTGTCGGTATCGCTTTTGTGCTAGGTTTAATAAGCGCACTATTAAGCGAAGGTTGGATTGTGCTAGGCTGGTCTTCGGTAAGTGGTGCAATTATAATATGCCGTCGGATACTCCGATGCCCGCTTCCACGAAGAAGCGCAAAGACAAAGCGGTTAAACCTAGGCAAGATGAGTCGTCCGTTCCGGACGCCGGTTCTTTAGAGGCTTCAGTGGAACCGGTGGTTCCGATGGAGGCTTCTCTGGAGTCTCAGGGGGAGACTTTGATTTTGCAGGATGTGGCCTCTCAAGAGGCAGGTCAGGCTGAAGGGGCTTCTCAGGTTTCTGCACTCCCCTCCCTTCCCAGGGTGGTTAGACCCTCTCCTTCTGTTTCCAAGACTTCTTACAGAGGCAGGCCAGGTTTAGCTTCTGTTGGTGTCAGTCCTAGTTCAGCAGGGTCTGTGCCTAAGAAGCACATGCTTAAAATGGCAGAAGATTTGATTACTCTGATTAGAGGTTCTTTGCCCCCTCCTGATAAGAGGCCTAGGGTGGAGCCAGAGTTGGAAAGTTTTGTACAGGCTTCGGATGTTTCAGAGTCTTCGGCTGAAGACTTGCAGGAGTACTCTGATGCAGAAGATTCAACTCCTTCTGCGTCTCCTCCAGAGGATTTTTCTTTTTCAGAGACACTTCATTCTATGAGGGAACATTTTAAGTGGGAAGGTCAGGACTTCTCTGATTCACGGAAAAGGCTTAGGGAATTTTTGTTTTTACCTCAACATAGGCCCTTAGCTATACCCCCTGTTCTGGATGTTGTGCAAGATGTGTTTTCAGAGGCTTCACTTAATCCTGATTCTCTGCCCCCTGCGCCTGTTAAACCAGATAGGTATTACAGGGTGCCTGAGGCTCATAAATATCTCTATAAGAGTCCTAGGGCGGACCCAGAAACTATTAGTCAGGGACCTAAGGGTGTCAGGGCCTCTGTTGTAAAGAACCCGGTTCCTCTAGATAAAGAGGCCAGGGCTTTGGATAGATGGGGAAAGAAGGTCTATACATCTTCTACCTTAGCAATGAGGGCTTTAAATTGCCAGTTTCATATGTTGAAATATCAAAATTTTCTTCTTTCTCAATTGAAATCTAAGGTGGATGCTCTGGCAGAAGGCATTGAGTGTAAAGAATTACAAGATTTGGTGCATGTCTCTGAACAGGTGGGTAAGCATTCTTTACAGTGTGGTTTTGATGCTGTGCAGGCCTCTTCTAGGGTGGCTGCCACTGGTTCAGTTCTTCGCAGGCACGCCTGGCTTAAGGATCAGAATTTATCTGACCATGTTAAGACAAGGATTTTGGATGCTCCTTTGCAGTCTGAAGTGTTGTTTGGTCCACCTGTGGAGTCAGTCTTGAAGAAAATGGAGGACAAGGCTAAGTCTATGCAGACTGTTAAAGATTTTTTGCAAGTTCAGCCTCCGAAGTTTAGTAGAAATTGGCCTGCTAAGGGGTGGACGTATCCTTCTTCTGATTCTCAGTCTAGGGGTAGGTCTAGACGTGGTAGGGGCAGAGCTCAGAGTTCCTTCAGAACTAGAACATGGAGTTCACCTGCACAATCTTCGAGTGAGGGCAGGGGCCAGTCCTTTTGTAAACAGGCCCAATGACCTACTCTTTTAGCTGCCAGATCCTTCTTGCCTGGCAGCACCTTTGGGAGGACAGTTGGCACTCTTCAAGGAAAATTGGATTTTAATTACCCAGGACAAATGGGTATTGGATATCATACACCAAGGTTACAAGTTTTATTTCCATACCTTGCCCCCTTTCAAAGGCATGCCAGACGTTCCTCCTCAGCAAAGACTAGAGGCTCACAAACAGATTTCTCTACTACTTCAAATAGGAGCTATACAACCGGTCCCTCTGCCAGAAGTGGGCCTCAGATTTTATTCTCGCCTGTTTCTAGTACCAAAGAAAGGGAACACGTGGAGACCAATTTTGGATTTATCTATCCTCAACACATATCTGGACATTCCCAAGTTCAAAATGTTGACGTTACAACAGCTTTTACCTCTGCTGGGCAAAGATCATTGGATGGTGACTCTGGATCTCAAGGAAGCTTACCTTCATGTTCCTATCAGGCCCAGTTGCAGGAAGTATCTGCGTTTTCGGGCTGGGACATTTCATTATCAGTTCTCTGCATTGCCCTTTGGCTTATCTACTGCGCCCAGAGTGTTCACGAAGGTTCTGGCTCCAGTGGTAGCTTTCTTCAGGCTAAGAGGAATACAAATCTATCCTTATTTGGACGATTGCCTGATTCTGGCTCAAGGAAAGGACGAACTTCTTCATCATTTACAGTATGTGATGACAGTGTTAAGATGCCTAGGGTATTCTGTCAATGAAATAAAGTCCAGTCTAGTACCCTCTCAGGATATGTGCTTTCTGGGTGTGAGACTCAATACAGCATCCCAGATGGCCTTTTTGACCCCGGACAAACAAAAGAATCTTTCTCTTTATTTCCATCAATTGTCTCGTCAGTCCAGGCTGACTGCAAGGACAGTCCTTCAAGCCTTGGGGTTCATGGCATCTTGTATTCTGGTACTTCCCAATGCCAAACTGCATATGAGGAAGCTACAATGGTATCTCAAAAATGTATGGACGCAACACTGCCAAGATATGGACACTGTCATTCAGATAATACCTTGCATTCAAAAGGAATTTTTGTGGTGGGCTCAGGAATGTCACCTAAACAAGGGACTCTCTGTGACCCGACCAGAGGCGAGTCAGATTCTAACGACAGATGCCTCAGACAAAGCTTGGGGAGCTCATCTAAATGGAAAATGGGTACAAGACACGTGGCCTGCCAGACTTCAACATTTACGTATCAACTTGAAGGAGATGTTAGCAGTCCAATTTGCATTGATAGCTTTCAAGGATTTACTTCTTCCAGGGCAGGTGTTGATTCAAACAGACAACACAACTGTCATGTGGTACATCAACAAGCAAGGGGGACACATTCATACCCTCTATGCAGACAAGCAATGATTTTGTGGGAGACTGCTCTCAGTTTACAGCTAAATCTTCAGGCAAGGTTTCTGCCAGGGACACAGAACTCCTTAGCAGATGTGTTGAGCAGACAAATTATGGATCCCCACGAGTGGAAATTGGATCCTCATGTATTCCAAGAATTGACAGTGTTATGGGGAACTCCAGACATAGATCTGTTCGCTTCTCCACTAAATTACCAGCTGCCAAAGTTTTGCACAAAAAGGTTTCATCCCACAGCTTGGAAAGTGGATGCTCTCTCATTCAGTTGGAGCAATCTTCACGTGTATGCCTTTCCACCACTGCCTCTCCTCCCAAAGGTACTCCTGAAGGCCAGACAGGACAAGCCAACCATGATTTTAATAGCTCCGGATTGGCCTCGACAGCACTGGTACCCATTACTGAGAAGTCTGGTTCGGGAGCCTCCATGGCCTTTGCCTTCGATTCCACACCTGCTGTCTCAGGAGAACAGTCATTTACTCAATGTCAAACTTCACTCTCTGCATCTAACAGCCTGGCATATTCTGTTTTAAACCCTGGAGGGTCTCAGCTTCCACAACAAGTTTTGAATGTTATTTTGGAGGCCAGGCAGCCTAGTACAAGGAAGGTTTACACAGATAAATGGAGGAGATTTTTAATTTGGAGTACAGCAAAGGACTTTGATGTTTCTAAACCTAATTTAAGTGTTGCTCTTCAATACCTTACTGAGTTATTGGACAAAGGTTTGTCCTTCTCCTCTATAAAGGTTCATGCTGCAGCAATTTCTGCTCACTATGACTGTGACCCACCATTATTTTCTCATCCTTTGTTTAAGCAATTCCTTAGAGGGGCAAAGAATATAAGACCCCCACGTAGAGCTCCTACTCCTCCTTGGGATCTCAATTTTGTGTTGGAGAAACTCACTCTACAACCTTTTGAGCCTGCAGCTACTGCCGAGTTGAAATATTTATCATGGAAGACTGCTTTTTTGTTGGCCATTACCTCTGCGAGAAGGGTTTCTGAATTATAGGCCCTTATGGCGGTTGAGCCTTTCTTAATTTTCCACAAGGATAGGGTGTCTTTGCGTACTAACCCTTCCTTTATGCCTAAAGTGGTTTCTAGTGTGGCTTTAAACCAAACTATTCATTTGCCTACTTTTTATGCAAACCCCCAAAATAAAGGGGAGAAGATTTTGCACACTTTGGATATCCACAGACAGCTGTGATATTATTTGAGCAGAACTAAAGGGTTCAGGCAGTCTCAGCAGTTGTTTGTTTCATTTGCTTTGGGTTCTCAGGGCAAACCTGTTTCAAAACAAACTATTTCTAAGTGGATTGGTTTTTGTATTGCTTTCTGTTATTCCCATCATGGTAAGGAGATTCCAGTTGGGATTAGGCCTCATTCCACTAGGGCTACTGCCACTTCTACAGCTTTTTTAAGGGGGGTGGCTACTAAAGATATTTTGGAGGCAGCTACTTGGAGTTCAGTGCATACTTTCTCTAAGCATTACCACCTTCCACTTTACTCTAAATCTAGGGCTGGTTTTGCCACTGCAATTTTACAGGGCATTTTGGCAGCTCCTAATGCTTTATAGTTTTGCCATCCTCCCTTACCTCTGCTTTGGGATTCTACCCATATGTAAGGACTGCAGCAATGTGAGATGAAGAACATAGTACAGTTTTGTACCTACCATAAATGTAGATGTTCGAAGATCCACATTGCTGCAGTCCAATTTACCCTCCCTCCTTCCCCTCTGTAGTTAGAGGTGGTTGTGTGGTTTGGGTTGTAAATTTTGTAAATATGGTTAGTGCAGGGGTGGTTGGTTGTTCTTTGCTGTTTTTTGGCTTTGGCCTTTCTTTTTAGGGCCTTCTGACATCTGGGGCAAGAAAAGACTGAGGATATGACGTCGGTCATGCGCTTTTGTACCCTGACGTTCTGATGTCAGTTTTAAGCACCTTGACCGACGTCAGCCTAATACTTTGGTATTCGGGCCGACCGAGGACAGCGGACTACCCCATATGTAAGGACTGCAGCAATGTGGATCTTCGAACATCTACATTTATGGTAGGTACAAAACTGTACTTTACACAGAGTGATTGACAAAATGCAATATATACATATTTAAATGCAATATATAAATGCATTATATATACAGTGGAAATTAGAGTTGGCTTACTGAAAGAATAACAGTCATTAACAGAGTCAGAGCAAGGCATGTCGACTGAAGAAGGGAATGAATAAGTTATGTTATTTGACCAGAGAGAGCAGTTGCAATTCCTAGAGCCTTGAAATATGATTCTATTTTAAATGGAAATGGAGTAAGGCGAATGATCTTTAAGAAAAGAAGGGTGAGATTCCCCCAATTTGGCAACAAGACTGAGAAAGCGTGCACAGTGAAACTCCGTTTGGAAGTTCTGGAGGAGAGGAGAGTACATGAGTGGTTAGAAAGTCTAAGGTTGTGTATTGGTGTGACTAAATAGTCTAGAAACTAGTGGATGGAAGGTGTGATTCTTGATAGGTTTAAATAGTTAGGAAGCAAGCAGAAAGTCAGCAGGTTGTTGCAGTGGTGCTCCTTTATTGGGGAGACAGTAAGGAATCTGCAAATACCATTTGAGCGGTGGATACATTTATTTAGTATATGCAATAATCAATTAGCGAGAGACAGTATTGTATGTATGTATGTATATATATATATATATATATATATATATATATATATATATATATATATATATATATATATATATTAACACACATACATATAAAATGTATGTTATATGTATATGTGCATGCCTGTACACACACACACACACACACACACACACACACACACACACACTGTATATCGAGACAATATATATTGCAAACTAGACACAGTAATTCTTTTTTACTAGTTTGCATACATATGCTAACCATTAAACTAGATTGGTTTTACAAAGCTAGTTTTACACAACAAAGAATCTCTGATAATATAACTTGGTTATAGTACAGGTTTTGCAAAGATGCCACACCTGATTGCAGACATCATTAATGTGTCACTCTGTTTTCTAGACAGAACAGGTTTAACAAGTTACATATCGGTAATTTTCATGTTTACCTTGTTTGCAGACTGTAAGGTATTATTTAAATTGCATCAGGACAGTAACCACCGCCTTTTTTTCAAGTTTTCTTAACCCTCTTCACTAAGAGTAAATAATGGTTGTTTACTTCCCAAAGATAAGAGAATAACTCTTTTAACTCTTAATGTTCTGTTTAGGCTGTGTTCTTGTATTGTGACTGAAAGTGGTCCAGTTAAAGCAGTTCACTTACCCGGCTACCAAAAAGTTATGATTCTACTGCAGTAATTGCATTTATCATGAGTATATTTCTTCCATCCAATTCATTGATTGAAACCCTTCTAGACATTAATATATTTCAGACTGACTTCATGACTTTGGCTGTCTAGAATTCTAATACATGGGTATTTGTTAAAAGTCATTTGCATGTTGCAAAGATACAAAGCCATATACTGTTAAGTTTTGTATTTTATTTACATGCTAAGTCCAACTTGGTGGACTTCATTCTCACTGAAAACCCTGGGAAGAACAACCATGTACTATTGTGTACTCATAAGATGGGTAACACTCATGACAAAGAGGAATTCAGCTTGGAAAGTGTCATGCTAGCACGATAAAAATATATATATCAATTTTTTTTAATACCAGCTGTTTTGAGATTTGAGTTGTTTACTTATGTTTTGTTTCTTCAGGAGCACAGTTCCTAAAAATTGTGAAATGGTCAAAAGCACTGGGGAAAGAGGGGGGTTGATTGTGTTTCATCTCTTGTGCTCATAATAAATATAATCATCTCCAAGTTCATATCACCTCAGGAGGATATAAGCAATTTCATGAACATCATATATTGATGAAATGGGACTTGAGGAAAAAATCAATTATACTCTATCCTACTTAAGGCAGCAAGGAAGTCAGAATCTATCCCAACTTTCACTGGATAAGAAACAGGTAACTAATCATGGTGGGACACCAGTCCATCACAGGACACACACACAGTGGCAGATACAAGAATTTGCGCAGTCTGAAAAGTTGTCTTGTGGAGTCAAAGTGTTTGGGGGATGTGGAGAGATCATGTTTTAACATGTGTAAAAAGGCATTAATATACAGTCCGATACAAATCATAGAGGTATGGCTGATGTAGTGCAGTAGGTAATTCCTGTACCGCATGCAGCACATTATTACAAAAAGGGGTTGTATTCAAAGACTGTTACTGCTGCTCAAATAAGTAATGACTCTAAAAACACCTGTCTTGAAAGCACAGTTTTCAGAGAAGTTGTCAGGACCAGTAAGGGTCCTCCCCGCGGTTGAGTGACGTTACAGATATGCAGGTAGGTGCAAGCATGAATGAGTGTGCCTTCCTTGAAGGTTGGGTATCGGGCTGGCAACTCGGCACTGTAAAAATCCACTGCCAATCATTAGCTGACAGGAGTTCCGCTGTGGCGACCCCTAAATGGGAAAAGCCGAAAGACATTATTGTCAGGACCAGTAAGATAAATAAAGTTCATCAGTCAGATCAATTTGTAGCTCCATCATAAGTAAGCTTGTCCGACAGAAAATCAGTCTCATTATTAAACAATGGTGACACCTCATTCCTGACCTGTAAGCATAAAGTTTTATAGATTACAAAGTATATGATTAGTTGTGCTGCTGGTGATACAAAGAGAAACATTATCCCTAGTACTGTCATTAACCGTTATAATGGTTCAACAGTTCTGTTGATAGTGATGTTCACACATATCTCTGCTGTACCAAAACTGCAACTACAATTGTTCAAAACCTGAACACAATTTAAGAAACTGCACCTCCATGAAGTGTAAAGAATATATTCATATTGACAACCCTCATAACACTTTAGTTTCTTGTTTCAAAACAAATCTTTGATATGCAGGTTAGGTTTGCACTTTGTTTTGGTTATTTGATATCTAAGATATCAGTGTTGTAATGTTGGTGTTGTGGCTTCATCCACAATTAGCAACATGTGTTAAACATATTTCTTTTCTTTCAACAGATAAGGAACATACTTACACCTCAAAATCAATAACAGGACAATGCTTTATTTAGCTGCCATATATATCCCACCAGGTAAAAACATTACCACAGTGGAAAATATCCTCTACTGGATATCCCAACCTATTCAACATGAAACAATAATACTAGAGACTTAAACACAGACTGGCAGCTTATCCACAGCAATGCCCCATCTGATTCTGTAAACCTATACGGCTTTACAGTTACTTACATCTTTACTAGAGTCCACAAAAGGACTGTCAAGCAATCAACCTGAGAGTGGATTCTTACTAACAGATCCAAAAAATTAGGACAGATGGTAGCCTTCCAGACACCCCAAGTGACCATCACTACCTACCCAAAATACTTTGACAAAAGATACTTTTATCAAAAAGAAAGCACTAGGACGAACTGGAGCCAAAAACAATAACATTTATTAAGCACTTTTGTCAATAATTACCACTGACGACTTCAGAATACTGGTGTTCATAAAAATATCACTTGAATACCTAAACAGGTTCATTAACATAACTAATTAGTTAGTTCAAACTTTTTAAAGCAGCAGACTCACACAATCCATTCACTTTAAAACATGTTAGTATCAAGCAGTAGAGTATTAACTATACAACTTATTTAAATTGTTGACATACTTGTCTGCCTATTTTTAAAACATAATTATTAAAAAAATATTTGTTCAAAAAAATACTTTTTCAAAAATAAAAATCTGCTTTGAGCTTCAAGTAACTGTTAAGAGATATTACTTCATTGAGACCTGGGGGGGGTGGCATTCACTCTTAGTTGCCACATAAGTTCCTTGTATTCAAGAAATATTTCTAAATGCCCCCCCCCCCCCTCAGTAAGCTCCACTTGCTCCAATACTGTACATTTAAATTTATGCATAGGAAAATCGCTCAGATGTTTAGCTAATGCATTTTTGGTGTTACCTTTCCCTATGTCGTACATGTGTTGGTAAATCCATGTTCTAAATGCTTTTTTGGTTTTGCCAATATAGTATCTTTGACATATCTGGCACACTTCAACATATACTACATTTTTTGTGCCACAGTTATTCTTGTGTTTTAACCATAGTACTTAAAATGCAGTCTCCTTCCAATACAAACTTACACTGCGTACACTGTCCACATTTTGTCATCCCTCCCTTAACTCTGCTACACTACCTGTTGTGCTATTAACAATGCAAGCAGACTCAGCATAAGCAGCACTAAACTTCTTTTCCCCTGCAGCTCTCAGCTACCTATAAAATCTACTCAATACTCAACTGTATCTCTCAACTTCATAGCACAAGAAGTCTGGAAAAAGCCAACATTTATTGGGGGGGACAAAATCCCAAAAAAACAGGGACACATTAAACATTGCTTGTATAATCTTGGAAAGTTGATAGAATAAAAAAATATGCTGTTTTACCACCATACATTTTACTGCCCAGTCTTGAACCCCAGGTCCCTGTGCAAAACATTCAGAGTAACATACCACTGTGCCAAATCAGCCGTTTTGTGAAAGAGAGGAAGACTGAAACTTAAATGGCTACCATTTAGTGAATTTAGTTCTCACCATAGCTGTCAACCTCTTGGCACAAAACACCTGGACAAACCCAGTAATGGGGGAATACAGCCCTCAAACATATTCAGTGAATTCAGTTCTCACCATAGCTCTCACCCTTAGCACAAAAAACCTGGACAAAGCCAATAATGGGGTAATACAGTCCCAAAAATAGGGACAAACTTCAAATATTCGTCTTATAAGCTTAGAAAATTGCTAGAATAAAAGGCTGTGTGTTACTATGTACTTTTTGAAGAATATGAAGTCTGAAATTCAAATTTCTGTCAATTTTATTTATTTAACATTTGTAACCAGGAAAGTCTGACTTGGAAAAAAAAACAATATTAGCAGAGGCCCAGGGAGAAATAATGCAGACATGTCTTTGTAACATGGGAGGATACAACATTAAACCCACAGAAACACAGGGAGGACATGCAGCCTCTATACAGAAGGCACCCCAGCCAAGAATCAAACCAGAGAACCTGTAGCTGTGAGGCAACAATACCACTGCACCAACAAATATCTAAGGATTTAAACATTTAGAAACCACAGATGTTATGAAGAACAGAAGAGAACAAAATATGAGACAAAAATAAATCTGCAAAACGTTCACAAATGGTGGTGGTTCGGGAATTCAGGCTGTCATTACCTGCATTCAAGATACATGGTTCAAGCCTGATCTCTAACCATACATAGACTCTCTCTAGCCACCAGTATAAAGAAACTGGGGCATTATACACACACACACACACACACACACACACACACACACACACACACAGAAGTTAGCAGTCTGTTGCATTCGTCCGGACTGGAAAGGCAACAGTCCGGATTATGTTATGTAATAAATCTAGGAATGTACCATTGTGTGGTCACAGCTTGGGGGGGGGGAGGCTGCAGTCCTATATCACAAGCCACCACTGCTACTAACAATGTTCATTATGTAATGCCTCAACCTAAAACTGTAAAAGGTGGGTTCAGTCTATGTAAATATGTTAAATCTTAAGCTTCAATGGTATGTTACTAGTCTATGTTAAGTTTAGTACTATTTAAATTTGAATGCTTCTGATACACCTAATATTTTGCTTAAAATTTAACTATGGAGCTTTTCTCTCTGGTCCTCTGCTGAAAGTGAACATGTACCCAGTCAGACTTTCCTGGTCAACAAATATAAAATAAATAAATATAAATAGAAAAAAGCCCAGCATTAAAAATATATTATTGCCCTACACCCCCCTAAAAAGAGCTTTGTTCTGGTGATAAATTTCTACTAAGGACTAATAAAGCAAATAATTCATTAGGACATGTTAGAGTGATAGATGTGCTTCACCGAGAATTCCCATTTTCTAGAACAGGCTCGCCATCCATGTGAAGCAGAGTTCCTCCCTAATCCTGTTTAAGCACAACTTGGACCAAAAGATGGCTAACTGGAAATTCACCGCTGGTCTGGTGCCTGTGTGTCTGATGGACAGAGGCAGTCAGTAAATCAAAACCTATATAAGTCAAGGTTTTAGGTCATACTTGGGATGCATGGCTAGGCTTATAAGGGCCCTAGTGGTCATTAGCCTAGTATACACTTATGAATCGGGACTGACTATATTCCAGTTACATCTCCAAACTCTGGAACACCATCTCTATTTATCTATCTATTATACCTCTCCAAAATGTACTTGAAAAGCAACTTGCCCCCCCTTCAACATGGCTGAAAATGTAGACTATTTTTATCTATAAAAGAATAAAAGTAATGCTGTTGGGGAACCAGGTAAAGTTTACACAAGCTCCAAAAAATGGGGAATCTAAACCAACAGGTCCATATTTGTGTTTTAACCCCTGAAACATTCAAGTAACTAGGAATCTTGCTGGACTGTAAATTTAACTTCCAACCTTATGTACAAGCAACAGATTTCTAAAAATCAACAAATTTCTGTTATGGTCAAGTTGATCAACACATGGCAAAGAGGCACTCCTAGCCTAACTAGAAAATGGCCATCCCCTTGTCAAAACAGCATCTAAGGAAAAAAAAACATTACTTTGGAAGCAGCTCTTGTCAAACCTCATCACTTCATTACTATTCCTCCTCAATGCGAGCATCACTACCTTGCTCCTATACACAGCTATTTAGTTCACAGTCTAATGGAGAATTGTCCTTCTAACCTCCCTCCCATACAAACTTTATGAAAGTGCATGGCCCTTCTTCACCAGATGACTATCAGTAATTTTCACTGTTAACCTCCTTCCAGTGCTTTCTCTCTCTTTACACAGTCCATGACAAACTAGCATGTAGTGACCATAGCTTATCTTTTTGTCTCAAACTCTAAGAAACCTGCCCCTCAGATGTTACACACAGTAACTTTCATCATTTCCTCTACAAAGCTCTCAAAGACTATCTAGCAAAAATGTATAATGCTGCTACATAAACGATAACATCCTTCCCTAATGACATCCATTATATGTTCTTTAGATTGGTACAAACATAGCACACGGGCGAACAGCAATTGTCCGAAAGGCAGTTTGCAAACGCCAAATGGAAAAAGGCTCGAATGTGCAATGAGCGAATGCACAGTGACATTCGCTCATTGCACATTCAACATTTTGGAGCGGTTTGCACTATAGTGGGGATTGGAAAATGGTCCCTTTCCCCACTGTAGTGCGATCTCGGAGTTAGAATATTAAGGTTGGGGGTGCGGTGGGGCTTACCCCCCTGCTTTAGACGTCATTAGATTTTTTTTTTTTTTATATTAATGTTTGAAAATCAGCGAATCTGCTTTTAGATTTGCTGATTTTCGAACGTTTAAAACTGTCACTGTTTTCATTTCCGTGGTTACGATTCGCTCATATGAGCAATCGCACCACTGTGATTCGGCTTTGTAAAGCTAAACCAATAAATATGTTCTGTATTTCTTCCTCCATCATGTAGATCTTCAAAGTATAGCTATACATTAAATTGTTGCTTTAAAATTGTATAAAGCTTTGCAAAGCAGGAGTGAACATCTGTATTGTGATTTATCCCACTTCTAATTAATGGGGGAAATTTTGCATCTGACATTTAAAAAAGATAAAAAATGTGAAGTTGTTCTTTCCCACCTTTTTGTATTTTCTATGTACTTTATTTATTTATTTATCATTTGTTGACCGGGAAAGTCCGACTAGGTTCCACAGAGCCTGTTTTCAGCGGAGGCCCGGGGAGAAATGCTCCAGATGCATGTCTTTGGAATGTGGGAGGAAACTGGAGTACCCGGAGGAAACCCATGCAAGCACAGGGAGAACATGCAAACTCCACACAGAAGGCACCCCAGCCGAGAATTGAACCGGAGAACCTCTTGCTGTGAGGTGACAATGTTAACCACTGCACCACTGTGCCGCCCTTACTTAATTTTGCCGTTATTGATTTCTACACTGTGACTTGCCGTTATTGATTTCTACACTGTGACATTTTTTCTCTACTCCTTTTCATCTTTTTGTATTTTTGCCATACTTTAATGTATATGTATCAACTTTTCAATGTGGTATACCTTTCGTGTGTATGCACTTCAGGTGTGGTGCTGAGACAGCAGTGCCATGCCATAGTTTATCTTAACTAAATATATACAGTAAAATAAAATAACTTCTGAACATCACAAAATTCTAAAAAATGTAGATTTGATATAACAATAAGCAAAAGAAATACAAAGCTGAAAAAATATTTAAGCTATAGCTACCTGTTCTTTTAAGTATAATAGACAAAAACAACAGTAGGATGTTTGGAGGGTGGGGACTGTAGGAGAGAGGTGGGAGAAAGGGGACAGAAACTTAGTCATTACCAAAGAAACACACAGAGTGGAATCAAAAGGGATAGTCATATTATCTTTTGAACAGAAAGTGTAGGGAGGTTCTTAATTTCTGTGGGTGATGAATTCATATAACTGAAACAAGTTTGCTTAAAGCTGTTTTGCTGTCTGAGAGGGTAAATGGGGTTTATGAAGCAAAACTAACCCAAAGTGTGTATCATAAAAAATAGTTATGAGTGCTAAAGTGCTAAAGGTTAGTCTGAGGAGAAAAACCTCTGGGTGAAGTCATCTGTAGTTAGAAATGAATTGTTGCACTTTTTAGTGATAGAAAGGAGTTGTCAGTATTCAAGAACTAATATAGGTTCATAGGTGTGTACTACCCTAATGGCTCTGGAGCCTTTACAAGCCTAGCCGATAGGATTACCCTGGCATCGTGCCACCCAACCTTAGTACCCAGTGCGTCTGTCGAATAGAGCCATCAAGATGTCTCTTGAAGAGGGCCAGTGAGGTGCTCTATTTAACATGTATGGGAAGTCTATTCCATAGCATTGGCAGTCTCAGGGTTATGAACCTGTCCCTCCACCTTGTTCTGTTGATTGTGGAAAAGAGGTTGAGGTGTCTGGAGCATGTGGTGCGGAGGGATTGGGATTTCTTTAGATGTAGCATTTCTATCAGAGCTGGGACAGACATAGCTTTGTAGGTCAAGCAGAGATCACCTCTAAGTAGGTGGTATGAGACAGAGAATAGTTGTTTTTTGAGTCTGTCCATATAGGACAAGTGTTTAAGGCCTAGGATCCTCTTTGTGAGGTACTTTTGCAACCTCTCCAGTTGTTTCGGGTGTCTAGTGAGGTACATGCCAAATGGGGCATTGTACTCGATGACAGGCCTAATGAGGGAAGAGTAGATGGAGACAATGACCTCTTTCTTCCTGGATACAAAACTTTAGTAATGTGACATAGAAGGACTTTCTGACCACAATGTGGTGGTCAAAAGAGTGGTTGCTGTCAACCTGTGTTCCCAGATCTCTTATAACACCTTCTGCGTTCAGTGGACTACCATCGATGTGGTAATTCATGGGAACCGGGTTTTTCCCAAAGGGGATAACAAAAATTTTTTTGGCATTGAGCTTAATGCCATGGTTCAGACACCAGTCATTGGTCTCAGTGAGGCCTTTCTGTAGAATGTCAACATCACTTGGGGAGTTAATAGCTCCCAACTTGCAATCATCTGTGAACTTTGTCAGCCAGAGTCCCTTTGTGTTGGCCTGGACTTCAGAGAAGTAGATACCAAACAGGAGAGGACCCAGGACTGAACCCTATGGAACTCCACTCGTGACTGGGCGGCAGTCTGACTTGGAGTCAGCTACTTTCACACTCTGAGTTCTATCTGTGAGCCAATTTGCAACCCACCTAGTGATATAGGGGTTGATGCCAGGCTTAGTGAGTTTTTCTATGATTCCTGAGTGGGGATTGGTATCAAAGGCCTTGGCCAGATCAAGGTAGGTTGTATGAACCACCTTGCCTTCATCCACAGCTGTGGTGACTGACTCAAAGAAGTCGACCAGGTTGAGCAGGCCTGATCTACTGAAACCAAACTGTGTGGGATCCAGAGTTTGGATATTCCCTATATTCTTGTTTATTAGGTCTATGATGATGCGTTCCATAGCTTTGCATATTAGACTCATCAGGCTAATGGGGCCATAGTTCCCAGGATCTGTAGTTACTCCTCCTTTGTGGAGAAGGATGACTGTAGCAATATAGTATTGACTTCTACCTTCAGAGTGATGTAAGAAAAATGTGTTTTTGTAGTCACTAGTACTTATGGGAGTTCCATAACAAAATGACTAGAATCATATGTGCTAGCTTTGAAATGATAATATTTTGGCAATAGATTTCGGAGTTTCAGAAGCAGCAAGACTTGTGAATGTGTATGGTATTCATTTGTTTTTATTAACCCGGAAAGTCCCTCTAGGCAGCAAATCCCATTTTCAGATGAGTCCCAGGGAAAAGGGTTCCGCAGAATTAGTCCCGCCATCCTAAACCCCTATTTTCCATTTTTTGACATAATATCTTTGCATAAATTTATAGCATAAAATACAGAAATGTTTCACATAAAGCTTGTATTTGCAAAGCATGTAACTTGGAAGCAAAGTTGTTTAACATGTTGTTAAAACAGATTACACATTTTTCTGATAGTACTGCTAGTTCCAAATATCCTTATATGAAATTGAAGCATACATTTAGAACTATTTCCTGTAATATTAATTCAGATATTCATACAATATTAAGATAATGCTAAGATGAGTGTGAAAAAGCTAAAGATGGATCCACAAGGACACTAGGACACCTTAGAAGAGTCTGCTGGGTATATGGGGTTATTCTGCTGATCAACAGTGGTGAGGGACAGAGAAGAAAGTATTATATAAATGATGCCAACGATCATGGATTTAGAGGTGAACAAACTCCTCCTTGTTGTTTGACTGCAGAACTTTTAAAAGATAGAAGGTTATCACCATACATAGCCATGGTTAGGTGTTTCAGATGTATCTCTTTCTCTCTCTGGATGGAATCGATGTGGCTAAGAATTAATTTGCTGGTTTTGGTATGTGAATGAAGGAAATATGGTGTCATTCATCAAATTGCTTTTCTGTGATCCATTAGCCCATAAAGCCCATTTTTTTTAAATAGTTTTGGTCCACAGATACTGATGCCCCTCTTGAGATGTGGATGCTGGAGATGCTACTGATCTCCCAAACCTAATCTGAGACACCCCTGCTGTCTAAGAGAAGAGTGAGGCATCACAGTGCAACTTCAGACTGATGCCCAAAGGGATTTTAATGTATATGCCCTACCCACTTCCCCTGCCCCCATGCCCAGCATGATGTAGGCCATTGCAGTCAAGTATGTCTCTTGATGCATGCCCCAGTATTCTGTAAGTATTGGATCCATACCTGGCATCAACACCTGGGCTACTATCCCTGCTTATGACCTCTCCATTTCCCCCCAAGATAACTGATGCAGTAAAATACCACTGCCGTTCCTATTGCCCAGTCAGCTCCACAAGTACCAGGCTTAAAAGATGAAACCAGGTAACTGCATTGCCTGGGCTCAAATGTACAATTTCATTCTATGCAGTGGGCAGGGCCCATGCCTCCTTTATTTATATGACTAACAATGAGTTTGTGAAACCTTAGGGTAAGATATTAAATTTGCATACTTGAACCTCATAGGTTTATAGTTTACTGAAAAGTGACATGATGAATTAAATACCATTGGAATCCATATTGTTAAGAAATAATACATAACATGGCCAAATAGATTGGGAAGAAACAGTAGTCTCAAGTATTTCAGTGACTAGCGATGGGAGGAGAGTTAAGATGGCATTTGCATAAGATCAATGTGGGGGGGGGGTAGGAGGGGCCTTTGAAAGAGAAATGATTGTGATGTTTCTAAAGACCTGAAAAAAAATTGCAGAGCACAGAAAGAGATTTAATTCATTACTTTTTATTCTGAATTTATTAACTGGGATGTACTGATCCTATTGGACCTATTTCAGTATCAGGCTGGGATAAACACAATAAATACATGACAGTATATACAAACTGAATATCAGTGCTGTCTTGAGGGTATAAATACAATAGATACATGACATTATATACTGAGTGAATGACAAAATGCAGTATAAATAAGTATTATATGCAAAGTGAATACAGGAGTTGGCTTGAGAGTATAAAGACAATAGATGCATGAATTTATCAACAAACTGACTAACAAAACACAATATATACATTCATTATATTCAGAGTAGATATCAGAGTTGGCTTGCTAAAAGAATTACAATGAAAAGTACAAGAACAATCTATGTAGAGGGAAGTAAGGTAGGAAGAGATGAAGTTATATGAGAAGAGGGGGAGAGCAGTTGGATTTTTCAAGAGTCTTGTAATTTGCATTTAAATCTAATTGAAAAATGGAATAAGAGACATGATCTTGAAGAATAAGGACTTGGTTTAAAGGGGAGCTTTGTGATTAGGTAGATGTGTTTGGCACTGAATAATTTTAGATAAAAACTATTCAGACCTTTCACTTATGAGGTGATTTTTTATGAGTATTGTCACTTGATCTTGAGATAACAGTGATGATCAGATAGTAAGAGGAGAGGAGGTTGTGAGGAACATGGGTGTAAGCACACACAGGAGCAATGTTAGTAGGGGTGAAGTGACAGGAATGCAGAATGCTTCAGCTGTTGCAGAAGTATGAGGTCAGAGATGTCATTAACTATGATGTGACATGCATCACAGGTAGCTGTTTCTGTTTTAATGAAAAGAGTGGCATTCCCAACTTTGGTTCCACAACATTAGAGTTTGGAGCTCTAGCTATGCCGTAAATAACTACGTCCTAAATGACCCAGGTAGAAGAAATGGTCCAAACATCAGACAAGCTAACATGGGATGGATTTGAATACGTAGTCACTACTAATGCATCCATTCTGAGTAAGGAGGTTGAAATTACACCACAGAAACACCATGTGTAGGAAAACGATGAAGTGCAGCTCCTGCAGTAGGGGGTCAGGGGACATGAGTCTACCAGGGACTGATAGCAATCTAGCTAGGGAATCACAAGATGTGATGGTATATGCACTCACATTTCAAAGTATAGTGGACACTGCGCTGAACTTTATAGCCAATCCAAGGCTGTTAACAGCATTCAAAACAAGTAATGGCACTGTTTTTTCCTTAGAATACCTCTGTACTGAAGACAACAGAAAACAAAATACCTTAGTAGAACTGTGTATCATTCCATTATACTAAGTGAATACAAGTGACCTTCCATCACAAGAGCATTACTATTCCTACACTTACGTTTAAATTACTGCTTGAGAGGTACTGCCCACCTCTGAAATATAAGTTGGCTCTTAGGGTACAATTCTACACCCTTTGAGGCTCTGAAGGAATTTCATTAATTAGGCACCCTGTCAAGTATTAATTTCTGAAAGATCTTGTAGGAAACCTGTGCCATCTTGCTGGAATAATATCCCAGATAAAATTGCACAAATTGACAATGCAGGTCACTACTGGCAGAAAATAATAAATTATATGCTCAAGGAGAATATATGCACATATTTATTTCAAATCTTGGATAAGTAATACATATGGTTATACTTTGTCGGTGTGCACCTGTAACCATGAATGACAGCTAATTATGCTAAGAATATCCTTTGTTTCACAGTACAGCTAACATTGTCTATATTGACTCAAAAGTTTTGTCAGAAATGCACTTTGCATGTATATTTTGTGAATAAATTCCATGGTGCCTCCTTCAACAGTATATTTTCATATATGTCATCATCATCATCATCTTTCGGCTTTTCCCGTTAGGGGTCGCCACAGTGGATCATCTCTTTCCATTTCTTCCTATCCTCTGCATATTGCTCTGTCACACAAACCACCTGCATGTCCTCTCTCACCACGTCCATAAACCTTATCTTAGGCCTTCCTCTTTTCCTCCTACCTGGCAGCTCCATCCTCAGCATCTTTTTCCCAATATACCCATCATCCCTCCTCAGCACATGTCCAAACCAATGCAATCTTATCTCTCTTGCTTTGTCTCCAAACTGTCCAACATGAGCTGACCCTCTAATATACTGATTCCTAATCCTATCCATCCTAGTCACACCGAGTGCAAATCTTAACATCTTTAACTCTGCCACATCCAGCTCTGACTCTTGAGTTTTTGTCAATGCCACTGTCTCCAACACATATAACATAGCTGGTCTCACTACTGTCTTGTAGACCTTCCCTTTCACTCTTACTGGTACCCGACTGTCACAAATCACTCCTGACACTCTTCTCCACCCATTCCACCCTGCCTGTACTCTCTACTTCACCTCTCTTCCACATTCACCATTACTCTGAACTGTTGATCCCAAGTACTTAAACTCGTCCACCTTTACCAACTCTACTCCTCACCATTCCTCTACCCTCCCTCTCATTTACACACATATATTCTGTCTTAGCCCTGCTGACCTTCATTCCTCTGCTCTCTAGAGCATATCTCCACCTCTCCAGAGTCTCCTCAACCTGATTCCTACTCTCACTACAGATCACAATGTCATCTGCAAACATCATAGTCCACGGGGCCTCCTGTCTGATCTCATCTGTCAACCTGTCCATCACCACTGCAAATAAGAAAGGACTCAGAGCTAATCCTTGATGTAATCCCACCTCAACCTTAAACGGATCTGTCACTCCCACTGCAGTCCTCACCACTGTCACACTACCCTCGTACATATCCTGTACCACTCTTACATACTTCTCTGCCACTCCCGACTTCCTCATACAATAACAACTAACCTCATTAGCACTCAAGAAAAATCTTGATGATTGGATGTGAAATGGGAAATACACCCCGGGGATCACTTCTGTGGCTCTGCTCGGCAGGGGCACAGGAAAATAATTTTCTTGGGTGGCGAAAGTCAGGGTACATTTTTTGGCTAGGCTTGTATGGGCCCTAGGGCCGATAGCCTAGTACCTACCAATGTATGTATATAATTAAAATATATTTTATGTACATATAGATGGACAAATATATGGACTAAACGATCATGTTTTATTGCAATTAAAAACTGCATTTTTTTTGTTATGATTATTTATGTTCTGCTGTTTGCTATGATTGTTTTTATTTTCCTCTGCATTTTTAGTCTGGGTTGTGGCTGAAAAGCGTGCCTGGACCAGTTCACTTACTTGGTTAACAAATGTAATAAATAAATAAATCTTGCAGTCCCCAACTATCACCTTCTTCTCTGTTTTCTGATGCTGATTGCTAGGGGAAACGTTGGGCATATATATGGTTAAGAGGTTAATGGGCATATGATGGGTACATTTTTTTAAACATGCACTTCCCTTCTAATAAATGTTAAACAATCTTTTTCCAAATCTGATGTGTTTTAGTGCTGTAAAGTGCAAATCAGTAGCTGAAGAGTTTGACGTGACAAGAAAGCTTAAGGCATTTGGCTGTGTTACTGACATCATGACATCACCACTATCTAATCTCGACAGAGAAAGAGAGAAACTGAGAGAAAATAGCTGCTGTTTTACGTTTTGTGGCAGATGTTGAGAAACAGGACATGTTTATGTAAGCATAATTATGACATAAGTACTTGATTAGACTGTCATTAACATACCAGAAACCTTAAGTTTAATGAGCATAATGAAGTGATAGTAATAAGAAATGGAAAACACATTCATCTCATGAGTCAGACACTTGCAGTGTACTGTTCCCTGCTTCCCACATGAGCTTCATATTATAGTGAATATACAGCCAGATTTGTATGATACACATACATGGGCTGCCTTTTGCCTGATGTATGCATTGTTGAATTTCCTCAATCCTCTCTCTCTCTGTATATGTGTATGGGTGTGTGTGTGTGTGTGTGTGTGTGTGTGTGTGTGTGTGTGTGTGTGTGTGTGTGTGTGTGTATGTATATTTATATATATATGTGTGTGTACCTTATCCCATTGCATAAGACTTTTCCGTAAATTTTCGATTTCCTTTTACTACCTCTGAGTTTCATTTTGTTTAACTTTGCTCTGTCATTTTTGGACATATCTTGCAGAAACATATCACCCTTTTTGGACTCCCTTGAGTTACTCTGAATTATTTGAGCTTTAGCAAGTCCTTTTCTGAGTTACTCTGAATTATTTGAGCTTTAGCAAGTCCTTTTCTTCTTCCTGCATTGGAAGCATACATATTCAACTCATATATGTGTATATGGTGTGCACTTGCGCGCACACACACACACACACACACACACACACACACACACACACACACACACACACACACACACAAACAAACAAACCTTGTTCTCACTAGTGAACCAAGGCCATTTATGAAGGCGATCTGGGAAGAAATGCACCCAAAGCACAGGGTTTATAATATAAACATGTAAGTGTGATGTACTATAAGTGAAAAATGTGGTATATAACATAATAAAACTATGCATAACAGGAGAAGTGTCAAGAGTTGTGTGGAGGTCAGAAGTGTAAATCTGACATTACATTAGACCACTGTGACATTTTATTTGACAAGTTTCAGTTCTTGGTCTAAACTGAATTTCTTTGCTTCATTGTAAAGACTGGATGATGTTCCCCAAAGAACTGTCTAGCTTGATGTGTAAGTGTAGACAACGTATGATGAAGCTCCATGATGCAGCTTCTCCATGAGCTTGGTGAACAAGATAATGAAACTGCCAGTCATGTGATGACATTTTTATGGAGTCAGGTGTGTGGAATGTGACAATATATATAAGGATGCAATGGTTTACTAGAAAAATCTGATGCTTGCATTGTATATAGTTCACTTCTATTATATCCTAAAAGCAATGACAATAGCTTTGCTAATTCTTAATAAATAAATAAAACAAATGGAAAACTTAGCTGCAGTTCTGACATTCCCTACTCTCTGAGACATTCCATTTTATCAGTTGTTTAAACATCAAGAGACATTCCTGTGTTCACAGTGGAACAGGAAGCTTATTCTAGTGGATTAGTAAGAAAAAAATTGGAGCTTTCTCTCTTATTTTAGTAAATGTTTTGGGGATGTGCAACTTTTTTTTGCTAGCGTATCTGAGGAGCCTAGTAGTTTTACATCAGGTTAATATGTTAGACTAATATGGCTACTTGATCTTTTGTAGTAATTTGAAAGGGAAGGTAATATTTCCTATAGACCTTGTTGTTCACATAATTGTGCATATTTTTCATTCCCTTCATATAAGATTAAAAGTGGTATAATTTCACAGTTAAATGCTAACTAATTGTGTCTGTAGTAAACTCATTGGCAGTAATACAGTAGTTATACAATATGACTTTATAAATATTCAAAAATGTGTACAATGATTAAATGAACTAATCAGAGCACCTGTTGTAAATACATCATTATGAACAGGAAGAGGTGAGGCTGGTAAACCTGCTTCCTCTGTGCCAGTAAGATACAAATGTAGGAAATGTACAGACATGTAGCGACAATCGCATTTATTTAATTAAGTTAATTCAAAATTTTTGTCATGACTACCGAGAAGACCTGACTGCTTTGTATTTTTAGCATTCATTATGGGTTTATACAGAAGCAACCAAATTGAAACTAGTATAAAGAGAACAAAAAAGTGGCAAAGTCAGAAAAATGTAATGGCAAAGTTTACTAGCCTTAAGTCATTCTATCCAACAATGCTAAAGACGTAGATTAATGTCTGACCATTACTGGATGAAAGTGGTTAATGCTAATAAATTTTGTCGTCTTTTCCTGCTTTTTTTTCTGTAAGTGGCACCTTATCTAATAGCATGGATAGTATGTGGAGTAATATTTTGACATAGGAATCAGACATATAGTAAAACATAAAGGGGAGACAAAGGCAGATAATCAAGGACAGATGTTTAAATATTGCATTTTTAAACTTAAAAGTTGCCAGACAAACAGGCTTCACATTCTTGGGCATTTTCTGAAGTATATGAAGTTGAAAATCCAAATGTCATTTAGTGACTGTAGTCAATGATTTGCCAAAGTCAGCACACTGCGTGGCGTGTCTGATAAGTGCGTAATACCATAATAATTACAAACTACATGAAGTAGACCAATAATATGAAGAAAAATCAAAGACATTTTGTAACAAAAAAAAAAAAACAGGAACAGTTGAAAGTTATTCCACGTTTCTCAACTCCTTCCCAACTCTCTTGCACACACAGACACACAAACATGATAACTGTGCTTTAAATATTACCAAAAGGAAAAAAAATTCAGAAGATTGTATTTTTTCAAGGGCACAACAAAACTTTGTAGAAGGTTTCATTAGACTTGATTAGTTTTGTGAAATATTCTGTTGTTTTTTTATTTTCTTAGTAATCTTAATTGACCCAATTCATGTAATGCTTTCATAAAATATCTTAAAAAAACAAGTATAGAGAACTATTTCCTACAACAGAGTGGAAAAACACATAACTAAACATGCACAATTAAAAAATGCAATAATTACACAATCTTGCACAAAACCATCAAATAGCAGTTACTGATTGATTGCTGGATGTGGGTAATGCTTCTTTTATCCATGGTTGACATTGCAAAAATGATTGGGTGAGTGAGGTTTGCAATTCGGTTTTAAATTGCTGGGAGTTTATTAATCCACAAATTGAATAGGTTAAGCATGCATGTATCACAGAAGTAGCTTAAGATTAATATTACATTATGGAGTGAGTTAAGCCTTGATTAGGTGTAGGCTGCCTTAGTCGTAGTCGGTCTACACCAAATCAGAGCTTGAAACTGTCCTACTTGTTGTTAGTTTCTTTTTGATATCAGTGATGTCTTGTTATCAGTCTGGTCTTTACACATTTATTGATGTCTAATTGTGCATTTTATGATGCCAACTATATATCATTTTGTTAACTTCTATTGATATTCTCTTCTCTGATTTCCGGTAAAGATGTGATGCATGAAACAGTAAATTGTACTCTAAAATGAGGATTTCACCAGCAGTCTGTACAGAGAGGAGTAGAAGTGTTAATCAACCAAGGTCCCATCTGCTTGAGTTGGTGGTAGCGCATTTGGATAATAAAGATCCCATGGACCTTTTGAAAAGAATAGTGGATGTTTTCTGATGCCCTGGTCAAATTTCCCCTAGTACTAGAAATATCACCTTGAAGTTCCCATGAGAATAGGCCACTAACTGGCTCCATATTGAAGTGTCAGCACTCAAAATGAAAAATAGAAAAAAAAGAAAACCCGGGAGAAGAGCGAATCCTGAAGTTCGCTGTTCTCTTCCTCTAAACTTTTTTTTTGCAGTGGAGCAAGCCTTCCCTGCACTCCTCTGATCTGGAGGGCAAGGCCCCCACACCTCTCAAACTTACACATACACCAACTCCCAAGATTGTCATAACTTTTAGAAAAGAGCCTATTCCAAGAAATGAGCATATCAGATTTATTAGAATATGTAAGTCGTTTTTTTTTTTTTTTTTGGCTATTCAGTCTCTGTGTTTTGGGATTTGTGCTAGTGGGTCCCAACATTTCCAGTGGTTACCCACTAACCATGTGGAACTAACTTGGTCAGCAAAGAATAAATAAATAAAATTAAAAATAAATAAATAAAATTTACAAATACATCACCTGAACATTATTTGCTGTGGTTTGCTTTTCCTGTCTCAGACATGATCATGAAACATATTACTCCCATTTATAACTTTGTTTTGCTGAAGAAAGGTTCCAGTGGGATAAAATCACTAACCAAATCCTTTAATTATAATAACATATAAAAGAAGCATAGTTCAAAAACATGGCCATGAAGTCTAGCTGTGTCTGTAGGATGTTAGCGGATGGTGTTAGATTTTGCACAATGAGTCATGTGCTGCAGAGGACTTGATCTGTAAAGTACTGTATCTCATTAGTCTGACCATTTAATACTACCTTAGATTAACCAGCACCACTGCAGTCAGGGCTGCTCACACTCTTCCATTACACATACCATCAATGTCTATACTTTGTTTTTCATGGTGCCCTCATGTGCTGCTCTTCAAAATAAAAGCTGTAATCTTTGCCTATTTTACTTTATTTTTTATCCATAAGGATCATTTTCATGCCGAGGCCAGGATGCAAAAAGTATCCTACATTAATAAAAGCACAGCTAAGTATTAACATACATGTCAAGTCTGAATACCATACTGTAGCAGTACTCAGTAGCATGCTTGTCTGCACTACATTCATGACACTGTTGGTAGTCCCTCTGCTTGTAGCCCCCCTTTGACTGCCTGTATGTTGTTCGTTATTGAGTGACTGTATTATCATTTTCTACTTCATGTTGTGTACTTTATAGTACTATATATACTTGTTTTATCACTTCATCTATAATTGTAAGTGTGTGTGTGTGTGTGTGTGTATATATATATATATATATATATATATATATATATATATATATTTATATATATATATATATATGATATTTCTCATTTGTTAACTCCTATTGTAATGGAGCTTTTCTGTCCGAGCATCTGATGAAAATGGGCCAATGGCCCAGTCGGACTTTCCTGGTAAACAAATGTAAAATAAAATATTGGAGCTTTTCTCCCCGGGTCTCTGCTGAAAAGGGATATGTATCCAGTCGGACTAACCCGGTAAACAAATGTAAAATAAAATAAATAAAAATAAAAAGTAAAATGAAGATAAATAAAAATGCAAGCGAGCTAGTTTACATTTTCAGAAAGCTGTATAGATAAAATCATTGATGAGTATAGTACAGCAGTGCTGAATGTTATTTACAGCATTACATTTTGTTGATACCGGAGAAGAAAGAGAGAAAACACAACTGAATGGAGAAGTGGAAAGTGTTATAGTTTACAGTTTTTTTTCCCCGTTATAACAGGGGTTGGGAGTTGTCATAATAGTTAGTGTTTACCTCTTAAACAAGAAGTACAGGGTTTAATTCTCACTAAAGGGAAACTGACTAAGCTTAAAATAATCCACAAGAGCAGTTAACTCAGTACTTATCTATGGTCCTATAAGGTAGAAGCACATTAATATGAGTGACATTTTGTGCTGGATGATACATTATGAAGATTTATTGAAACTGGTAACCTTTCAGGCTTTGTCACAATGTACATCTCTGAGTTTACATGCTTCATGAGAACCAGTGTACCCTTTTTAAGAACGCAGGCCATATCCTCCTTCCTCCTCATTGTTTTATAGAGTCATGTTTATAAGGCTACCCTTGGCTTTCTTTGCAAAACTAAGCCTTTTACCTGGAGCATTTGTAGCTTCCTGTTTAACCTGGTCATATTATTTCCCTCATACTCCATGGAATGCTTCACCAAAGCATCTTCTTTTCAACAGGTTAAAAATAAGGAACACGCTACCTCTATTAGGGCCAGAGCACCTTGCAGTAATTCAGATTTAATGTAAATGAATACCTTAACAAGCACACTGTATACAGCTGTTACCTACCTTAGAATAATATATTTTGATTGTAAGCTTACTCTAGAAAGTGTCTGTATTACTCTTCTCTCTGAATGGTGCTGCATCTGACAAGAGGTAGACTAGTTTTGCCTGCTCAATGCCTTTCAGATCTTGTTTTTATCTTGCTTTTGAGACGTTTCTTTGCAACTGTATTATATTTTGTATCGTGTTCTATCTTGCCATGAGCAGTACAGCAATTTTGAGTTCTTTTGTTATACCTTCACGAACTCTAAAAGAGTCATAGATGCAAAATAATTGTTTCCACTCAACTTAAAATAAAATAAAAATGAGATCAGTGCATGTATTATACTTCATTAGATGTAGATCTCTGTGATTAGGGTGTTCAGAGTTTCAAAGCAGAGACTGATAGAAACAAAAGAGCATACACCAGCTGAGGTCTTGTCTGACTCGCATCTGTGAGGAATGGACATGTGAGAAAAATGGGATTTCAGGCTGAAATCATGAACTGTAAGAATTCCAGAAAGGTCAGAGAAAGATGATGTTGCATATTGGGTTGCGTGATCTGGATTCATTTTTTATTGATATATATTTTTTTTAATTTGCCAACCATCCAAACAAATAAATGAGGGATAACGCTCAAGTAACTGCATTCCACACTGACTCTAGTTTCATTATTTCCTTTCTGTGGGTGAGGCTGTGACGTTGTAAAGGTGACAGGATTGTACAGTTGTTCTATGACTAGTTGTTTTGTATTAAGCAGTGCAGTATAGTTTGATGGTATTCGATGGTTTAGTATCTTTTGCATTAAATCATTTTGCTTTAGTACTAGCACAGCTAATTAACTTAACAGTAGCTCACCAGGTAATACACTTGCCTTTGGCTGAGAAATTTGTGGGTTCTATTTCCAGTTGAAAATAAGCAGCCGACAAGCAAATATTGCCAGTGATGGTTCATTTGCTGTTTCTGGCTACATTCATTTAACACCCCACTTACAAGTTGTTGAATTACTCAGTGAGTGAAAACTGCATGGCTACCTTTGGAGTAGGCACAGGGAAATCTGCCTGACCCAAAACAAGTGCTATTATTTGGGACATGCATGTTATTGACTACTGTGGTTCCTACAAGAATGTTTTTTTCATAGTAGAGAGTCAGAAATAAACTTGTACTTCCAAAAACCAAAGAAGAACATGCTTAACTATAAATCTGAAAGCCACAGTAAAGCTGTTGCATACTACATTACTACGATATTTAGTACTTCATTACAACAGTATTGCCAGTAATGTTCTTAGTCTGCGAACAGTGAATTTCAATGTTTACTCTGTGTTCTTCTCATAATTAATGAATGAGAAAAAGCGAGCAGGGAAATCCCCAGCAAAAATGTTTTACTCCACTTGCATCAACAGGCTGAACTGTTGTAACTGACTAGTTTAAACCTGACTGAAAGGCACAGCATAGCTGACAAGGTGCTCTGGATTAACTGAGTATAAAAATTAACTGGCACTGTTTGGTACTGAACTGCAAACCTCAGAATGACTCAACATCAGAACAAGAGGCAGACAATAATTACTTTCTGTTAAAGCTGTGGAGATATGGATGCTAAAACCATTGTGTCAGTGTACCGTGACAAAGGTATTGCAGTTGTAATGTTGCTAGGACCTTTATCTGAATAGCTTTGAAGGAGAAGTCCTGATGATAACTGTGAAGGTGCAATTTCACTGTATCTATAGCAAATTGGTTATCCCAAAATGCTTGTACGTTCAAAGGCTGTCATATGAGGTTCCTGAAGTTTAATGTTCATACCACAGTGACACAAGGATTGTGATTAAAGGGTAAAACACTTTAGTTGTTGTTGTCTTTCGGCTTTTCCTGGTTAGGGGTCGCCACAGCGGAACTCCGGTCTGCTAATCATTGGCAGTAGATTTTGACGAACGCCGAGGTGCCAGCTCAACGTTCAACCTTCAACGAAGGCACACGCATTTATGCATGTCTTTCAAACGCCCACCCAACTGCAGGGATGACATGCAGACTCCACGCAGAAGGCATTCCCCGCACTCCAGCCGAATATTGAACGGGAGAACCTCTTGCTGTGAGGCAACAACACTACTGCTGCACCACCGCGGCTGTGGTAAAACACTTTAGTAATGCTTGCAAATGTTCACAAGAGTTATGTAAAAATGAATGAATGCTAACTCACTGTGTGTGTGTGTGTGTGTGTTAGTATCAACGTCTGAGTCTGCAACTTAATCAAAACCATGATTCACATGTCAACATTATTACTCGGATCTGTCCATAAAGCACTTTCTTCTGGATGATTTTTTTTATGTGGTTCCTGTTGATTGCCTGTAGCAACTGCTGTATGAACACACTTTTCTATGCGCAACTAATAGGTGCCTGGGTAGACTTTGTTTTGATAAAGTGAAATGTGTTTGTGTCTAGTATTACCTCTGAATGGTGGTAACAATATTGAAAAACCCTTAGTGTGCCTGATGGTGTTTTAACTATTAACTTCACAAATGGTTAGAATGTTTCCTGTAACTTCTGTATAATTTTATTCTCTCTCTCTAACGTCCTGACTATGACAGTCTTTTTACTCCTTGAAGACTGTCATAATCGAGACGTTAGAGAGAGAGAATAAAGTTCGTTGGACTACTAGCTGGTGTTTTTTACTTTATTGCTGACATTCTGATGGTTTCATATTACAACTTCTGTATAATTCCTTTTATGTGCTGTACTTAGAAAAAAGGCAGATGTTTTTGTTGTAGTGGTTGGTCAAGAGGTGCAAAATCATGACCGCAGAATCAGGAAAAAACCTGCCCATGTAAGAATCATATCTTGGCCTCAAGCTTCTAAGATCCCATCAAATTGTGGGATTGACTAAAATACTCACATTCCGTTCAAATCCCTCATGTCTGAGAAGTTTGCAGCTCCCACCTTGAGGGTGACAAACATGGCCATTACCTCTCCTGCTTGAACATTTAATGGCTCTTTAGTTCATTGTTACAAAAAAAGGCTGAAATGTCATTAAGCAACATTTTACTTGCCTCTTACCAGTGCCATAGTTTTGTTCATAAGAATGATGACTGCTGTCACACCCAGCTATGGTTACATATTCCTAAGTGTAGGTTTAAGAAGAATTGAGTTTGGTGCAAATCAGGAGGGTTCTGAGACAGTCATACATTTATCTGAAATGATGGTCTCAGCTGGAGCCATTTCAGCAGATGAAATACACACTGGGTAATAGGTCTGTCATGAAAGGAGATACTGCCAGCACAGCTATCTGGAATTTTGTAAATAATTGTATGTCATTTGTGAATATCAACATGATCTATATAAGATGTTTGTGTCACAAATGTATTAGAAGTGTATGTCATATATATATCAAAGTAGGCTTATACAGACGTGTGTAAAAAAATGTATTTTGTAATGTACTGAGCTTAAAGATGTATCCACAGTGTGCCCTGCTGGAAGAGAACAGAAATGTACATGCACTATTGTAACTGTGTAAATGTATATATTTTAATAGTGGAGACTGGAATACAGCAGGTTAACCTCAGTCTAGTAAATTTCAGGAAAATAGCTAAAATTAAATTACTTTATGGCAGCATGGACACAATGGCTGTGCTGAGATGCTTTCTGAATTATCTTGGAAGTGTTTTATTTATTTATTTATTTCAGTTTGATTACCAGGAAGGTCCACTGGGCTTGTGGGCCCGTTTTCAGTGGAGGCCAGGGGAGAAAAGCTCCAGAAGTTTAATTGTAATAAAAAAAATTATAAAAATAAATTACATAGAAAATTACATAAAAAAAATTTAGAGGCAATTGTATTTCAAATAACAGTTATCAATAAAAGAATAACAAGTAACAATTTCAATAGTTCAAGAGGAAATATTGGCTTATGGTTTGAAATCAGGATGTACTAATTAGGAATCTAAGTAGAGAAATTTAAGGAGGTTAGGTAGGAAAATTAGGTTAGCCAGGAGAGAAATGGGTGGATAACTTGAGAGGTATGGGCTTGAGAGTGCAATTGCATTTCCAGTTTTGACGGAGGTAAGAATGAAGATGTTTTTTGAAGATGTTAAGGTTGGTGTAGGACCTAAGTATGTAGGGCAGAGCATTCCATTTTTTGGCTAGGGTAAAGGATAGGAGCAGTTGACCTGCTGGGTACTTAGGTTTTTGTATGGTGATTAGGTTTTGGTGAGAAGATCTAAGTGATCTAAGGGGGGGTATAAGGCTGTAGAATGTTTGAAAGATCAGGGCAGTTTGTGAGGTGGAATAATAATTTGTGGGCTGTTTTGATTTGGAGAAAGTCAAGGTGATTGGGTGTTCAAGCCAGTTTAGGGGGTGGAAGGAGGTGCAGTGATGAGAGGAGGATTTGATATTTATGGCAAATCTTGAGATTTTGTTGTAGCATTGTTCCAGTTTGGAGGTAAGTGTGGAAGATAAATTAGTGAGGAGGGGAGCACCATACAGAAGGGAGGGAAGAAGGAAGGTAGAGGCAAGGGTAAGTCTAGTGTGAGGAGAGAGGAAGTGGTTGTTTCTATATAGTAAGCCAAGTTTTATGTGTGTTTTTTTTTTTATGTTTAGCTGGATATGGTCATTAAATTTTAGTTGGTCATCAATTAAAATGCTGAGAAGCTTGGTGGAGGAGACAATCTCAATGGTGGAGGTGTTGTGGCTGGTGATTAAAAATGAGTCCTTATTTAGAGAGGATGATTTAGATGGGGTGAAAAGGAGGATCTTTGTTTTGTTTGCATTTAGGGCGAGATGATTTTGGAGCATCCAGTTTTCAGTGGTTGAGAAGGCAGTCTGTGTTATGGCTTTTAGTTCTGCTAGATTATGGGCACAACAGATTAAAGTGGAATCCTCTGCATACTGCACAATTTTGGTGTTGGGAATGGCTTTGTGGAAGTCATTAAAAAAGATGTTGAATAGTAATGGGCCGAGAATGGCGCCTTGGGGTACTCCAGTAGGTGTAGGAAGGAAGGAAGAGGTAGCTTGGCCCCATTTCACAGATTGGGACCTGTTTGAAAGGTAACTGGAGAACCAAGAAAGAGTTGTTCGGCAGAGGTTGAGATTAGATAGGTGGTTTAGAAGGTGGGAATGAGAGATGGTGTCAAAGGCTTTGGATAAGTCAAGAAGAAGAGAGGAGACTATGTTACCAGAGTCACGTGCTGAGTTGACAGAGTGCAAGAAGGAAAGAAGGGTGGTGGTTGTACTGTGTCCAGGGCGGAAGCCGTGTTGAGTAGGAGAGAGAAGTTGGTGTTTCGTAAGGAATGGCAAGAGCTGCAGGTGGATATATTTTTCAAGAATTTTGGATAAAGGAGAGAGGATGGCTATGGGAAGGAAGTTGGAGACAGAGCAATTTATGCCACCATTGTGGAGAGGCAGAATGAAGGCAGAGTGCCATAGTTTGGGTACGTAGCCTTCGAGTAAAGACCTATTAATTAGGATGCTGATGGGAATGGCAATAGCGTCAGAAGAAGTTTTAAGGAAGGAGGATGGAATGCTGTCAGGGGCATTGGAACAAAGCTTTACTTTTTGGAGAAGTTTCTTTATTAGGTTGGTGGATACAGATTTGAGTTCGAAAGAGGGTGAAAGGGATACAGGGACTGAAGCTTTAGCAGGGAGGTGGGGAGAGTTATTGTTGGTGAAAGTCTTGGTTAGATCAGCGATAGAATAGGTGAAAAATGAATTGAAAAGGGAGGCTATTTCAAGGTCAGATTTGCTGCTATCAGGAGAGGGGTTGTTTTTAGTACCTGGTCTAAGGAGGGAATTAATAGAGTTCCAGAACTGTTTAGGATTTCTTGCATGGTTCTCTTGAAGTTTGATATAGTAAGACTTTTTATCTTTAATGACTTGCTTTTTGACTAGGTTTCTTAACTGTTTATATTTAAGGACAATTTGTGGATCCTTATGTTTAAGGTGGGCTTTCCAGGTTTTATCTCTTTGAAGCATTATCTTTTTAGTTTCGTTAGTGAGCCAGGGGGAGTTCTTTGTTTGGACTCTTTTAGTTCTAATAGGGGCTTGAGAGTTGAGGATAGTTAAGAATGTGGAATTGAAGTAGTCAACGGCTTTGTCTAATGGTAGTATTTTTAGGGCCTTCCAGTTTGTCAGCTTAAGAGACCATTTGCCAAAGATATGAGGAAAAGCCCTCGTCTATGTATTTTTATAGGTAGATGCTAAATGCTACCAGCTGCCATCAATTATTGTTTTGGGGCCTGGGAACTAGGAGTCAGATGATAAGCAATGATGTCATTCTGCAAGTTATCTCAGCAGTAATATTTGAGATATTGCTTTGAGAACTCTCTGAGAGAGAGAGAGACAACACTCTGTATTCTGTCTTTGACCTGACAACAAGAACTAGAGAAGCTCCATTCACCACATCTGCCTTGCTCTGTAAGTAAGTTTCTAGGGAATAGTAACTCTCTTAACTGTAGTCAGGAATATAGAAAAGCTTAATTTAGATATTTTTCTTCAATTATTTGAGACTGTCCTGCAATGTTTTAAATATTGTTTGTGATTTTGAACTCTGTCACTGTAAATATATATTTAGTATTGTTTTGTTCTTTTATTTATTATTACATATATTTAAACATTTCATCATGGCTGATCTGTCTAGAGATATTTAAGTTCTGAGAATACTTGCATATTTATTTGGTGACACTGTGGGCCACTCCTAATAGCCTTGCTCTTGGTCAAACTACCATTTTATTAATAGTAACATTACACAGTAAGATCGGACACCCTTTGTTAAGGGCCTTAAAGTAGCTGATAAGGAGCTGGCTGGTGGCAGTGATAATTACCTTATAGTCTGGGCAAAAGGGGGCATAGCTAGTAAATCTGTGTAACCTTTCCCAGGTGTGTGTAAGTATGTGTGTGTTTGTCTGGAAATCAAACCTCAATGAGTGTGTGTGTCAGCTACTTGGGCAGGGACACAAAGCACTGGTTGGACAGAGAGGCTGCTGAAAGTCTTGACTTGGCCACCCAGCTGAGATCTCCACTCTATAGCTGTGGCAGTGGGGAGTCTTATCCGGGGATCTGGAGAAAGACGGAAAAAACAGCCCTGGACTGATTGTGGCCTTTGTGTACTCTTTAAGGGAAATTACACTTGATGCAGTGAGCTACATCTGGAAATACTGTGTGTGTACTTGTCATCCTCCCAGTGTATATCCTCCAGTGTAGCCAGTGGTGAGGATCGAGGCTTCTTGATTGCTGGTCCATTGGTGGGGCATCACAAGGTCCATCGGAAATGGGATCGTCCTGAAGGCATGGAATGGGCCCCCTCACAGTTCTCCATAGACTTTGTGTCACAATGGCTATGCCTGCTTAGATCTGTTATGCTGTTTAATCCCATAGTGTAACTTTTGATGGGATGTTCTTTTGAGTGGTGTATAGATTAAGCTGGTCTGTACATGGTGTTTGGCTGAGGGTGGTCTGTGTGTGGTGTACAAGTCAGACTGATCTGTATGTGGTGTACAGCTCAGGCTGGTCTGTACATGGTTTATGACTCAGGTTGGTCTGTACATAATGTGTGACTCAGGGTGGTTGTACATGATGTACGGCTCAGGTTGGTTTGTACATTTTGTGCAGCTCAGGCTTGTCTATATATTGTGTGTAGCTCAGGCTGGTCTGTACATGGTGTGTAGCTCAAGCTGGTCTTTACATGTTGTATGGTTCAGGCTGATGTGTACATGGTGCATAGCTCAGGCTGGTTGTACCCGATGTATGGCTCAGGTCGGTGTGAACATTGTGTACAGCTCAGGCTGTTTTGTATGTGCTGTATGGCTCAGGCTGGTTGCACATGATGTACAGCTCAGATTATCTGTACTTGCTGTATGGTTGATGCATGTCTGTACATGATGTATTGCTTAGTCCGGTCTGGGTGTGGTGTATGGCTCATGAACTTGTCTATTTCATTTTCTTGGCTAAATGACCCAATTTTAGAAAGAAATGGGAAGGTACGAATCTGCAGTGATCTGTCTGCTGAATGTTTGCTTATGCCATAAAATTAGGGACAAAGTCAGTCAGATTTGTTTTTTCTTGGAAAACTTTTGACTTTATCTATCACATTCTACTTGGAAAATTAGCCTCTTCTTTTACAGTAATTTCTGTTTTGGCTCATTCATTTCTATATACTTCTGCCTCCATTGGGTTTCAGAATATTGTGCATGCATTTATTTTTATTTATGTTCATTAGAAAGGTAGTACAGCTGGGTTAAGTCCCTTTTTCAGTGGAGGGTGTGTTGAATTCACTGCACTAGCATCAAAGCCTTCTACAGTAAATCAGTGCATGTGTGACCCAGTATTTAGAATGTGTCACTTTTCTGATGCACCACTTTCACTTGGATTTCGGTTCTTAGTTTTATTATTCTTTGTGTTTCTCTGTCCTATAATTTCATCTTAGGATATGCACAGTTATGGAACGCATCATCATGGACCTAATAAACAAGGATATAGGGAATCTCCAAACTCTGGATCCCACACAGTTGGGTTTTGTGAAGGGTAGATCATGCCTGCTCAACTTGGTCGACTTGTTTGAGTCAGTCACCAGAGCTGTGGATGAAGGCAAGGTGGTTCATACAGTCTACCTTGATCTGGCCAAGGCCTTTGATACCTTTCCCCACTCAGGAATCCTGAAAAAACTCACTAAGCTAGACAGCAACCCCTATATCACTAGGTGGGTTTCAAACTGGCTCACAGAGTCCACAGTGTGAAAGTAGCTGACTCCAAGTCAGATTGCTGACTAGTCACTAGTGGAGTCCCACAGGGTTCAGTCCTGGGTCCTCTCCTGTTTGGCACCTACTTCTCTGAAGTCCAGGCCAACACAAAGAGACTCTGGCTGACAAAGTTCGCAGACGATTGCAATTCGGGAGCTATTATTAACTCCCCAAGTGATGTTGAAATCCTACAGAACGGTCTCACTGAGACCAACGACTGGTGTCAGAACCATGGCCTTAAGCTCAATGCCAAAAAAATGTGTTGTTTTCCCCCTTTGGGAAAAATCTGGTTCCCATGAATTACCACATCGATGGTAGTTCACTGAACACAGAAGGCATTATAAGAGATCTGGGAACACAGGATGACCGCAACCTCTCTTTTGATCACCACATTGCCACTGTGGTCAGAAAGTCTTTCTATGTAGCACATCTCATTACTAAGGGCTTTGCATCCAGGAGGAAAGAAGTCATTGTCTCCCTACTCTTCCCTCATTAGGCCAATCATAGAGTACAATGCCCCATTTGGCATGTACCTCACTAGACACCTGCAACAACTGGAGAGGCCGCAGAAGTACCTCACAAAGAGGATCCTAGGCCTTAAACACTTGTCCTATATGGACAGACTCAAAAAACTCCACAACTATTCTCTGTCTCATATCACCTACTTAGAGGCTATCTCTGCTTGACTTACAAAGCCATGTCTGACCCAGCTCTGTTAAAAATGCTACATCTAAAGAAATCCCAATCCCTCTATATCACATGCTCCAGGGATCTCAACGTCATTACCACATTCAACAGAACGTACTGGAGGGGCAGGTTCATAACCCAGAGACTGCCCATTCTTTGGAATAGACTTCCCATACATGTCAAGCAGAGTACCTCGCTGACCTTCTTCAAAATCTTGATGAGTGGATGGGAAATAGAAAAGTCACCCCGGGGATAACTCCAGTGGCTCTACTCGACAGAGTCACTAGGAACTAAGGTTGGGTGGCACAATGCCAGGGTAATCCTATGGCTAGGTTTGCAAAGGCCGCAGGGCCATTAGCCTAGTACACACCTATGGGATACATTCATGTAATCTCTTTCATGTGGAAGCATTGGCTCTCCTCTGGCCTTTGTCTCCCTTTACAGTAGTTTCTGTCTTAGCCCATTCATTTCTGTATAACTTCTCCCTCTGACTGTTATATATACCTATGTATATATATATCTCATTAGTGTTTTGTAGTTGACTTGCACAGTTTTATTTCTCTCACCATTCAGTTTTTTGCTTCCATTAGTTTTTTTTTGTCCAGCATTTCAACATCACAAGCATGGGATAGATTTCATAAAAATCCAAATATCTTACAGTGCAGATTGCAACATGTGACCTCCAGGGCTCATTGCATAACATTACCTGCTGATGTCATGAATAAATTGTTAATTCTTTCTAGTGGCATAGCTGTAACTTTAGCTGTAAATTCTGGTCAGCGTCACTATGTGGAACTTGTGGTGAGGCTGTTATTGCATTTAATAGTATCACTCTCCCATATAAGGTAATTGGTAATTGTTTTGTAATGCTGCCGTCCCTCCTGCTATATTAGGTAATTACTTGGCTGCTGTCCAGGAGTACTCTTCCCATTTATTTACATTGTGCTCATTGATGATGGGCACTCCACCACCTTCCAGTTTTATGTGCCTTCTGCTCATTCACACTTTTTCCATCTCCAATTAGTTAACCACTTGTCGCAAAGCACAGATCCCTTCTGCCTCCTATTTCTATATACAAAGAGCATGTTCCTTCTCTTTCCTTTTAATGTATACAAAGGGTATTTCCCCTTATATTCTTCCCCTATTTCCGTATAGAATGCTCAAGGTCCAGGGACACCCTTCTCCCATTCAGTTTATGTCAGATGTTTGTTCAGAGACCATGGGCACTCTTAGTGTCTGCTTATACATAAAATGCACATTATCCATAGACAAGCTTCCCCTTGTAGATGCACATTGTTCAGGGTCACCCCACCTCTTGGTTATACATAATATGCACATTGTCCAGGGATAACCCCCCTCCAGCTTATATGAAGTAAAATTATTTTCAATTCACTTTCTTTAAGCAACGTCTTTACATGTTTTTGAGTGTGCGCAATACTTCACATAGAAGTCACTTACGTTCTTCACCTAGCCTTACCTGAATGACTCTAAAACCAGCTCCCATTCTCAGCCAGGATATAGATCCAGAGTATCATCCTGATATTGATAACTCCTGCAGTGTTTCATTAGCAGCACTCAAGGACCTACCTCACATCCTTTAGGTTTTGCGTAGTGTTTGTCATACTCAACTTCACATTATCTGCTTTTAATGGGAGAAAGCTACTGCACAACTTCTTGACATGCTGTGGATCTTTCCCAGGCTAATGTTGTGGTTCACAGTTCATAAAGTTATGGCAGCCATTTTGTGTGTCGGCACCTTCAGCAACTGCTCACATTGTGTTCTTTTTTTAAAGAATACCAGGTTTCAAAATCAGTCATATAATGTGCTTCAGGTTACACTCTTAACATGCTGTTCCATTCTAGAACTCTGGAAACCTGTGGTACTTCCATTACTGTTGTGCTGCTTAGTGACATGTCATATGAAGTCAGAGCAACCTATACTCTGCATGCATCAGTTTCGAACCATGTCTGTCCAATAACACATTTTCAACAGGAAACGTTTACAAAAGTACAGTGCTTACTGTCTGTCACAGCTCAACAAGCTTCTGCATCACTTGCTCAGTCCAATTAAGACATTTTACCTCAGCTGTTGCCTTCAGCTAGCATTGTGATAAAATCTGGGTACAGGAGTGATGCTGCTTGCAGCCATTGTGGATTTGTGAGCTCACTCGTGCATGTGTGTGCACACACGTAGGTGTAAATTTCTGGTTTTCTCTGTTCTGATTTCAGAATTAGTGGTTGATTCATAGCAGTCTGACTCCAGTGTAAGAAAAGGGCATTGTTGTTAATCTCAGCCTGCGCCCCATAGTAAGGTTGTAATAATAAGGAAAAGAGTGCATTCAGACAGCAGTTGCAGGACCTAGGAGAAAACAGATCAGCATGAGTTGGTGTTGACAATGGGTGATCTGAATGCACATATTGAGACAGACAGACTAGAATATGAGGACTGCACAGGGCCCACATGGATTGGGCGACAGGAGTAAAGAAAGAGAGAGGCCTTTCTATAGTTCTCTCTGGCAAACAGCTTGATGGTGGCCAATATATGGTTCAGCAAAAGAGAAAATCAGATGATGAAATGTTAGAGTGGCCAGTATACAACTTAAGTAGACCTCCTCCTAGTAAGAAAAGGACATTGGAGTAGAATCAGTGATTGCAAAGTCATCCTGCATAATAAAGCACTACTTGCCACAATCATCTATAAGCAGTGGTCAGAGAAGGCTTTAAGGTCAACAGGGACTGGGCTGAAGATAAGGAAGTTGACTGCAGAGAAACTACAAGAGTTCAAGGAATTGCTCGAGGCCCTAGCATATCAGGAAGAAGAGGAAATAGGTGGATTTGAAGAATAATGGGATTGCCTCTTTGTAGCATGTGTGAGGACTGTAGAACAGATATGCGTCCGAACCAGGTATGGAAATAAGGTACCTACGGAAAGCTGTTGGTGGAATGCAGAAGCTCAGGAAGTCAACAAAAGAAAGAATGCAGGAAAAAAGTAAGAAAGAAATGCTGGACCAGGATAAGAAGGAGTACTGGTTGGCTAACAAAGTGGCTATGAGAGCAGTTGCAATGAGCAAGGCATCAGAGGTACTCTAGCAGCTTCTGGAAAGTGACTCGGTAGATGGCACAAATAAACACTATCAAGCTGTAAGACAAAGACAGAAAGATAAAGGAGATAATCAGACATCTTTCATAAAGGAAGCAAGCAACAGCCTGCTCAGCAGACCTCTGCAAATCAAAGGCAAATGGAAGAAATACTTCCAACAGCTTCTGAATGTAAACCACAGTAATGCCCCAGACACATCCTACAATGAAGAAGAGGAAGAGCCCACCCTAGAAAAAAATAATAACACTAAGGAACATTAAGTTAGGGAAAGGAACAGGCTCAGATGACATCACAGCAGATATGATCAAGATGTTGGGTGAGATAGGAGAGAAATGGTTCCTGAGTGCTCATAGCAGTATGGAGAAAAAGTCATACCCCAGATGACTGGAGAAAAAGCATATTAGGGCCAGTGCACAAGAACAAAGGGAACATCCACAACTGTGGGCAGTACAGAGATATCAAACTCCTGTCACGCTGCATGAAAGTTCTGGAGAGGGTAATTGATAAATCCTCAGATTAGTAGAAAGTAAAGTGGCAGATGAGCAGTTCAGATTCGGATTAGGATGTAATATAACTGACCCAATGTTTGCTTTGAGACAGATATTTCAGAAGAAGCTAGAGATGCAGAAAGAGTCCAACTGGGCAGTCATAGACATTGAGAATGCATATAACAAGGTCCCAAGGAAGCTGATTTGGGCAGTAATGCAGTGATTCTGAGTCCCAGAAACATTGTTAGAATTAATGCAGGCTATGGACAAGGGCCCAATGATTCAAGTACAAACAGTGTTCAGTCTCACAGAGGGGTTCTCAGTGGGAGTGGGTATGCATCAGGGTTCAGCTTTGAGCCCACTGCTGTTCATACTGGTGAGGGACTACATTAGGAAACAGATTGCATCAACAAAGTTGCTGTATGCAGACAGTGCCACCCTACAGGCAGACTCTGAGTAAGAACTTCAGCAAAAGATAGTGGAATGGGATGATAAACTGAAGAGACATGGGATGAAACTGAATACATGTAAGACAACTGAAATGGGAGAAATTAGAAGGAGCTGATAATTGAGATGAAAGGGAAATAGTGAAACAGGTTAACTGCTTCAGGTATCTGGGAGGGGTGGTGGAGGAGAAGGGAACTCTGAATGAAGAGGTCAAATCAAGAATCAGACGGGTTGCAGCCAATGGCACAGTGTGTTAGAGGTAGTGTATAACAGAAGAATGCCAAAGAAGCTAAAAAGTAAAGTGTACAAAACAGTGCTGCAATGAGCACTATTGTATGGTACAGAAATCTGAGCAGTAAAGGCAGCAGCGACAGGTGATGAAGATGAAGTGCCTGACATGGGTGGTAGGATGCACACTGTGGGACAGATGAAGAAATTAAGGCATCAAAACAGAAGCCAAAGTAGCTTCAATTGCATAGAAGGTCAAAGAGAACAGAATATAGTAGCTCGGGCACACATGTAAAATAGCAGAGGACAATCTGGTGAAGACATGGGACAGAAAGGAGTAACACAAGAGGAAATGGGGGTTGTGCAGCAAAGAGATGGATGGACTTTGTGACAGAGGACCTGTAACAGTCAGGTATGACTGTCAAAGAAGGTAGGAGAGTGGCATTCAATCAAGAAAGATGGCAGCAGTTGACATCCCAACTCAATGTAGAACATGGGAAAAGGGGTTAATGATGATGAATGAAATATTGATTTATTTATTTATCCTTAGTTGATTGAGTTAGTCCCATTAGGCTAATAGCCTCTTTTCAGGGGAGACTTGAGCTGCTATTTATACTGCTAGGGTAAATTTTGGCCAGGGCACCAGGGAACTTACTCTATACTTTTCAAACGGGGACTCTCTTTGTTGTGGCAGTTCCTGTCTTCCAGTATGGGCATGTAGGCAGCTCAGAGAAGCAGGGAAATGGTCTAAGTGAACATGGAAGTCGAAGAAGATAGTGGCAAGGTAGATTTGGAGTATGGTGCTATTATTTGAACAGTGGATGTATTAGATTTATCAGGAAAGGAATCAGAAGTAAAGGAGAAGTCGAAAGGCAAATATGATCTGTCAGAGAAGGAGGAAAAGGCAGTCTAGCCTTTTCAAAGACAGGCTAAGGTGTTGATGTGAATATCTATACAGAAGTTTTGTTTCAGCAAAGTTTGAGTCTGAAATTACAACACAAGATTGTGTTACAATCCTCCAGTCAGGATGGTTGCTGGATGATATATTATTGGACATATTCAAAGATAAAATGGATGAGCGCATATGGTCACATGATGTGTATATATTAACTTGTTTGTATCATTTTAAAATTGTCTAGGATCTGAAGAAGCATACATTTGGCTACGCGAAAGCACTCCTCCATTTTATCTGTGAATAAATCAAATATTGAACATAATAGTTTGGATTATACAGCCGTGGTGGTTACTTCAGCATTTATTTTTACTCATCAGACTGTTTGGCTGCAGGAACTTTCGGGTGGTGACTACAGTGTGTTTTGTGCATCACTAAGGTTTGAAGAGATTGGTGTGATTTTGACCTATTAGATTATGTTTATGTGTATTTAAAGAATTTGGCTGCCTGTTCACTGCTTGATGAAGTCAATCTTTTTTGATGAAAGCGCTCAGCCTGTTCTGTTGTGAATAAAGGTGTGTTTTCCATTTTGCCCTGCTGGTGGATTTTTAGTTTTAGTTTGGACTTTCATCAGTGTTTGCTACTTATTTGTTTTTTAGAATGTATAATACACAAGAGTAGATTATGAATATAGTAAAAAAACATATTGGGGCATTATTTAAAGAACAGAGAATGAAAACATGGAAGAAATGGAAGGTGGTTACATTTTCTGACATGGCGAATAAGGATTTAGAAAAAGATATAAAAATAGAAAACTAGAACAGGTGATAAAAGTAATGAATTTACATTAAGCTGCAGGACTGGATGGAATAGAATATAAAATGTATACAAATTTGACTGTGGAGCCAAACATGATTTATAAAGGTATAAAAATAAATGGTTAAAGGTTTTATGTATAAAGGGCTATGTAGAAGTATCTTTAGGTTTATATGGAAAAAAAAGGACAGAATAAAGAAATACAGAATTGGAGACCAGTTGTATTAAATAATACAGGTTATAAGGGTCTATATTATATGAGCAAATCACACAAATTGTGAACGCTCATAATATCGAACGTACCGGACCTCGAACTTCCTATTGTGGGGGGCTGCCCCCCCCCCCACTAAATATATATTCCAACTTTAATATCGCACTACAGTGAGGAAAGGGCAAATACCCCATTCTTCACTGTACCACTATCTCAGAAAAAGCACTTTGAGGTCTGGTACGTTCGATATTATGAGTGTTCACAATTTGTGTAATTCACTCATATAATATAGACCTGATTATAAGATTTTTATGAAAATATTACAAAAAAGGAAGGAAGAAAAAGAAGTAATGTTATAAATGAGCAAATGCTTACTATAAAAGGTAAAAGAGTTCAAGATTTATTATTAATAATTAGAGAATTAGTAGTTAGAAAATGTTCAGGCAAAAGTGATAGAGATTTAAGCAAAGCATTTGATTCAGGTGATCACTCGGTATTATGGGATATATTATATATATAAGTATGAGGACTAGAAATGCGTGTATGTCAGCACATAAGTATAATATAGTGAAGATTATAATAAATGGATAGTTGAGTAAGATATAGAGTTGGAGAAGGGTATTGGTCAAGGATGTCTATTGAGTAGTACATTACTTGTATTGGTAATGAATGCATTATCTACGTATGTGAATAAGATGGATGTTATGAGTTATATTTCTAATGAAGGGATAAAAATGCTAATTTTGTTAAACTAACCAGATGATATTGTTACAGCAAAAAATGAAGCAAGTATGAATGCAGCGATAAAACAAATGCAAGAAAGTATGTGGGTTATTCGGTCTGTATTAAATAAAGACAAAATTGTCGCCTCACAATAAGACGTTGTCCTGTTCGATTCTCTGCTAGAGCATCTTCTTTGTGGAGACATGCGTGAATGGGCGTACCTTTGTTCAAGGTTGTGCGTCAGGGCCAGCAACTCGGCACGTAAAAATCTACTGCCAATCATTAGCAGACCAGAGTTCCGTTGTGGCGACGCCTAACCGGGAAAAGCCGAAAGACGCAACATTAAATAAAGACAAAAGTCAAGGTTTAGGTTTTGAGGGAAAGATTGTTGGAGTTAAATTTAATAAGGATAAAATTAAGATCGTTGGAATAAACTTTGGGAAAAGAAGAAATTATAAATTCTATATGGAAAGAAAAACTACAGGAAATAAAACACGTGTGGTGTGTTTTGAAAGTCTTTTAGGCTTTCCTTTGAAAAGATTAAATATAATAACTTATGTACCATTTAGCTGGTGTCTTTAGTGTTCCATTAAACTTAGAAGAGAATGTATATAATATAATATTTATTTTTATTTGGGGAGCAGGGTTGACCCCCATGAAAAGAGGGGTGTTATATGTGAAAAACGAAAAAGGAGGGTTAGGGTTAATAAACCCTATAGTGTATATGTCATCATTAAACTTAAATACAGTAATGACACATTTAAAGGACAATGAGTTTCTTTAGTAATGAAAATATTAAGTTTGAAATATAAAATGGAATGGCTGACTTTAGTTAAAAAAAAGGAGCTGTAATAAAGAAATGGAAAATTATCAAGATGATTATCTTATAGAAAACAAATATGAAAGAAATTGATAACAATAGAAACGAATAGTTTGATAAGATTATATCCTTGGAAGGAATTAAACATTGAAAAAAGGAATGCAATTACTGCAAGAATGAAAAAATATAAAGGACATATAGAAGGTCAGGATTTTTTATGTAGGCTGTCTATGCAAAAATTACCGGTGAAGTTGAAAATGCCATATAAAAGTGTAAAATAATGAGTTTGCTTGTATTGTGGTGAATCTGAAACTTGTAAACATGTTTTTTTAAATGTAAAAGATCAAAAATGTTATGGAAAAAGATTATAGATATGAAATATGTGAATGAATTTAAAGATGTGAAAAATTTAAACATGGACATGATTGAATTTGGGTATTATAGAAACAAAAGTAAGAAAGGGTTGAAAGTTTTGATAAAAAAATGTTTGCCATATTATGGTTGATCTGGAACCAGAGAGTTAAGGAAATCACGTTGAACGAAAAATGGGCTGTGGAAATTTGAGTGGGGGTGTAAAACATAATAAGTGTGTGTTCTGCATGATGAAGCAAAATGTAAAAGGAGGATGTGATGTATGATTTGTGTGTGTGTGTGTGTATATATGTAATTAATATATATATATATATATATATATATATATATATATATATATATATATGTAAATAACTAAGAATGTGTAAACACCTATGGATTATATAAATAAAGAACCCCTGTTCTTTTCAATAAATGCTGTGGAATCTTTTGAATCCACCTGTGTTAGCACCATCTCAGGCGGATGGGGCCTTGTTTTAACATATCATCCAAAGGACAGTACACTCAAAAGTACAACACCCCCCCTTATACTGCACTACAGTGTCAGCAGTCAGTCTAACTTTTGTGGGAATAGCACTCACAGCCTTTTGTACCAAAAGTGAATGTTCTACCTGTTGTGCTACTGACAATATTCATTGAGCAATGTAGGAATATATTAAGTAGGTCACAAAGGTGACTTAAATGAAATACAAAGCAGCAGTACTTACATTTTCCTGGGATTTATCATTGGTCCTGTCAGAGGCAGACAGACAAATCGGTTTCAGAGTTATCTATGCATATCACTGCTACCCCATAAGCAGTGTGTTAAGTCTGTAGGTTCCACTTCCTTGACATGATTTCCCAAGATAAAATCTTTATCTTGCTGAGAGGGACAGTGATGGAATATATTCAGATCTTCAATCTCTTATCACTGGATTACTCTGTGACTGTCCACTTCTGGAATTGCATAATATCAACATTTAACTTACTGTGTATTACAACAGACCATTGACTTCTGTATTCTTTTGCATTTGCTGAATGGATTGTCCTCATTTTGTCTCTCTCTTCATATATGGGGTTTTGCCTGAAGTGTTTTTTTCCATTCCTTTATCATTGCTGTCTTTATAAAAACTTCAATAAAACACAAGTTTAAAAATATGAGTGGCAAGAAAAATGTTGGAAACAATTGTTTTACTTTGATGACAGGGCCTATAAAACTTCCTGTACATTTCAAAAGTAAGCGACTAACCATCTGTCAGGAAGAATAAGGCCTTGCTGCCTGCTTGCTTGGAAGTGCGACAACCCTAGCAAATAGTGCATTTTGAAAGGCAACAGTGTCTGCTCTGCTTCTTTGTAAGAAGAGAAAACAGAATTGTATTTAAATATTGGGCAATGTAAATTACATCATCATTTTAATAAAGCTATGTTCAATAACCGATACCATATCAAACCTTTGCATGACAGAAGTATGCTTTAGGCAAACTTGTAACATCTGCAAGGTCTTTTTTCATTACAACCCAGCAGATACATTCAGAAACAGATTTTTGTACAAAAAAATAACACAGTAATGCTACTGACAGCTTGATGTTATGCATTGCAATAATAGGGACATTGTGAAGTTATGCAGGATTTGCAGACTACGTATAAACAAGGAAGGCGCATGTGTACTGAGGGGATGGGGTTTTCCCTTCTGGTCATATCAGTTCTGTGTGCTCTCCTGGTTGTTAACCCAAAAGGTACACTTGCCTTCTGAAGTACTCTAAGGTAGAAAACCTGAATAATATTTTAACGATCATAAAATATGACAGACATTTTCCAAGAAGTGTTCAGATTGTGTGAAGTATTTTGAAAGCAGCATAAATTAATCCCTGGAGTCTCGAAGATTCGAACAGCATTTCTCAGAACACAAGTGCCAAGAACTGAGTATCAAAACTGCTGTGCATATTTGCTGACCTAATATATTGATAAATGAAGCACAGTAAGCATTTTGCCATAAATGCCTGGTTGACAAAATACTACTTTTCTAAATAATTGTCAAAATATCAAATTTTGCCAGGCCAGCGAAATTCTGGAGCAAGTAATCATCACTAACTGTCTTACTCTGTTTCATTTTTTAAAGCCACAATTGAACATCCATCTCTAAATTTTCTAAACTGCTTGTTCAGGTAAGGTTTATGGTAATAGAAACTGACAAGGGCAGATCAGGGTTCTTTACCCCCAGCAACATTCCCCAAATCAAGATCCCTAGGCATCCCCAGGAAAGCTGTGCATGTAACCATCTAGCATGTCCTGCAATTCCTCTGGGGAGTGTCACTTCTCAATAGTGTGTGTGTGTGTGTGTGTGTGTGTGTGTGTGTGTGTGTGTGTGTGTGTGTGTGTACCTCCAACTTGATGTGCCAAGGAAGCATCCTCTTTATGTGCTCAAACCACCTTAACTGAGAGGAAATGTCACTTTACCTCAAGAGGCCCCTCCCCTAGTTACTGAGTTTTTTACTGTGTCATGGAGGGTGGGCAGTCTCCTTGTGAAGTAACCTCATTTCAGCCATCTATATCTTCTATTTCAGTCTTTAAGTCAGTACCCAAAATCTCACATCCATAAGTGAGAATAGCAACCAAGAGGGGCCTACAGATGGAAAATTTCATCCTTGCTTCACCACCACAATTCAGTACAAAGTGTGTCATACTGCACTATTGCACCAGTCCACTGGTTGGTATTTAACCTCGTTGACCCTCTCTCATGATCATGACCATAGGATACTTAAACATCTCCACTTGGTTAGTGTCTGCCCTCTCGCATGCAGAAAACAAACCACTCTTTCTTGGGAAAAAGTCATGACTTCTGATTTTCAAATGTTTATTTTCATCCCAGCTATTACATACACAGCAGAAAAAACTCTCCAGAAAATTTTAGAGATCAAAGTCACTTGAGGCCAAGAGTAAATTATGTCAGAAAACCACAAAGATGCAACTGACACATCCCCAAACCTTGACATTGTTTCATTTTCTTGCCTATGAAAATTCAGAACAGAGGGTGGAAACAAGACACATCCATGTCAAAATCCTACTCCTACTCCTAACTTAATTGGTTTAATGCTGTGGATGTAAATGCAACTCTTATTACAAATACAAGGAACAAATATTTTATTTGCCTTGATAAGTGACTTACAGTTTCAAATATAAAATTCAGTTTTGCACATTGGTTCATAGTTGTTTACTAAGCTAATGATCACAAAGGTCCTTTTAAGCCTAGTCATGTGTCTCAAATCTCTGACAAGTTCTGGTACCCTTGATAAGTGTAAGCAGGGGCTTGGGCAGTGAAACATTTACAAGCAGGGGCCTGGGAGATGAAGCATTATAGGTTGCCTGTGTCCATTAGAGACATAGGTACCAAACCGGGGATGAATTTCCGGTTCCTGATTCAGTTGTCCAAGTTACACTTGAATTGGGTTAGAGAGGAGCTCTGCTTCACAGGGATGGGGAACCTGTTGCAGAGAAGGGTACATACCTGTCTCTCCAGCATGTCCTAGTTGTATCACAGGCAAGGTTTAAGTCTTTACAATGGGTAATTCTGGTGCTGTTTGTTTTGTAAATATGTAGGATGTCCATCAGACTGGGGTCTGATAATGCATTGTATGCTAGGCATAGATCTCCCCTCAACAGCCTGTAGGAGACAGAATACTGTGATCGGGCCTTGAGGTGGTCTGCATAAGAACAATGTTACTTGCGCCCTATATTCTTTTAGTGAGGAACCTCTGTGGACATTCCAGACACATCAGATTAACAAACTGTTTCACAATCTTTCAGTGGTACATTGTTTGGTTTGTTTTGTTGCGAACTTAATTTATTTTAATATTTGTTTATTTTATTTACATTTGTTTACCAGAAAATTCCAACTGGAAATAGATTCTTTTTCAGTGGAGGCCCAGGGAGAAAAGCACCACAGAACAATAAATGAGCAGCAGAGTACATGAAAAACAATTGAATATACATACAATAGCAAATAATACATACTGCAACAAACATTAGCTATAGATACAATATGAAACATAGTAATGAACAGATATACCAATATCTAGCTAAAGGCTAGGAACAAAGGTAGGATGTATATACAGATAGTACTAAGCTCAAACAGATACTGTTCTAAACTCATATACCTAAATCTTATATACAAATATTGCACTAAACTCAAGCAGATATAAAGCAGAAGCTCCACACGAAGGTGGAACAAGCTAGAAGGGCTAATGGGATGGAAGGGGAAGATATAGGAGTAAGAGAGGAGACTGAGTGAGTAGTATACGTGGTAGTGAGAGGAAGCTAGATGTAAGTCAGTTGGATATGTATTTGGAGTTGAGATGAAGTGAGGTAGTTAAGCATGTTATAACAGATCTAAGAGATTGAGTGAGAAGGGAGGGGAAGGGTAAAGGGTGAGCCAGAGCCAGCAGAGGAAGGAATGCAATGATTAGATGATGTGAGGCATGGTGGTTAGGGAAGGGGAGAGAAAGGGGAGGTAAAAGGAGGGTTACTAGTTGTATTTGTGCATGGGCATAACCAGAGACTTTAAGTGAGTTTTTAGTGCAGTCTTGAAGTGATTGCAATTGAAGGTAGTGTGGTTATGGGGGGGGTTGTTCCATAATCTGGATATGACGCAGGAGAATAGGGCTTCCCCTGCTGAGCTCTTGGATTTGGTCATTAGAAGTAGATTTTTACTGCTGGAGCGTAGAGGTCTAGTGGAGCAGTAGGACTGGAGAAGGTTTTGAAGGGATGGGACTTTAACAGGATGGTTTACTAACTTGTGGGCAAGGGAGAGTTGATTCGGGTGAAGAAGTTGAGGGAGTTGAAGCCAGTCAAGTTCTCTAAGTGAGATACAGTGGTGGCTGCGATAAGATGCACCAGCGGCAAACTTAGCAATTTTATTGTAGCAAGCCTTGAACTTGTTTAGGTCTGTTTGTTTAAGGTAGGTAAGTATAGGAGAGGCGTAGGGTAAAGTGGAGATTAGGTGGGAATTGGCAGCAGAAATTCTGGCTGTCTTGGTGAGGAATTGTTTCTGTACAATGCACCTAGTTTTTTGTGAACCTTTTTTATGGTAAGAGAAATATGAGTGTCAAATCTGATATTGTTATCAATCTCAACACCAAGTAGTTTGGTGTGCTCTGTTGGGGAGATGATGGTATTGTCTTTAGCTAGAATATTAAAATGGGGGATAACTGGGTTAGATTTAATAGGTTGGAAGATAAGGAGTTTAGTCTTGCTCGGGTTGAGTAATAACTGGGCATTAGATAGCCAGTTTTCTACAAATTAAAAGGCTTCCTGTGTAGTAGGAAGTTAGCCTTAGAGAAGTTCCTGAATATTCTAGGGTGTTAGAGATACCATTGCAAGATGGTTGTATGCTGGTCTGGCTTAATTTACCAATACAGACTGGCGGTGGTGTAAAGTGTATTATGTTTTTCATATTATACTAAGGTAGTTGCAGTTTTTCTGTACACTCTTACCCTTTGTTAATTTACTGTATTGCACTGTGTTTTAAATTACCCAAAATATTCCTGCTTTAGTATGCTGTGATCTATTACTGAGATGTTTTGTCTTGCTAAGTCTCATTCAGTTTAACAGTATCACGATGTACAAATACTGTGACACCCCACTATGCAAATCATGATGCTAACTATGTTACCATTCTGTTAAGCCATTAATTACCACACTCGCTACTCTTACATGTTTCATTTCATTGTACAGCTTGCTACAGTACTGTTATACTATAAACAATGTGCAGTTTTCATTCTATCTTATGCTTATTTCTTTTGCAGTCCTTTGACCACCTGTTGCTGTGACATGATGATGTGTAATGCCTGCCTGCCTTTTCTTACACCATTATACTAATTTCAAGTCAAGTAAAAACTTTGTCATTCAGACCATACAAAAAGTGCACAGCTGAATGAAATTACATTTCTTCAAGCTCATATATGAACACAAATACCTAAATAAACATAAAAACATTTAAACATAAGCACAGAAATAATAAACACATAAAGAACAACAGAGTCCCAAGGCACATAGAAGTACCATAACCATGCTCTGTTCATTTACGGTGGCGATAATAATGACTACAGCATTCCACACCCCCCTCGCTTCGACCAGCTCAAGTCTGACTCAGACCAAAAGATCTCAAAAATCAAATTTCTCATTGCAGATCCAGGAACCTTTCCAAAAAACCTGGAAGACAAAAATCAAGTTTCCACCACCTGAAGGCCCAAACAGCCATGAACAGATCAATGATCACGATCTTTACCATCCACCTCATCGCCAACCTCATCTTCCCAACCAGCAAAGTCCCAATCCAGTCCAGTTCCCTCTATCCACGAAAAGCCAAACCTGGGTTGAGTAAAGCAACACCAAGGAACAACAATCAGGTCCCCACCATCCTCACTCCATTCAACTCTCCACCTGAAGGCCCGAACAGCCACAACTAGACCAACAAATCCAAAAAAGAAGCAAATCTGAACAATCCAACAAACAACATTGCTGCAACCAATCACACACTTGGCCAACCAAAAAAAGGACTCCCAAAACTGGACAACAAACCAAAACTCCTACACAAATGCAAATTATTACCTATTTTGAGTGACAGAACCAGTGTGCGCCTGCTTCATCTGCTGCCCCCCCCCCCCCTGTTATTAGATGATTGGTTTATTGTCATGTACAAGGGGATATCAGGTGAAAGGTTACAAATGAAATAAATAAATACATAATGCTGTAGCAATCTGGTGCAGTGGGAAGCACTGCTACTTCATACTGATTTGCTATTTAGAGCATTTCTCAGCAAGGATGCCTTCCACAAGAGTCTGCATATCCACCCTGTGTCCATGTGGGTTTTGGCTGGATACTCCAGACTTCCTGATAAGTCCTGAAGATTGCCTTAAAGTGAATTGGTGATCCTCTAATTGCCCACAAAGATGTGCATGTGTGTGTGTTATATATTTGGCCTGTGACACGCTGCTTCCCCATCCAGGATTAATGTTTCTGCTTGTGCCTATTTGGTGCTAAGAAAGCCTCTGCCCCTCCCCCCTTGAACATAAATATGAATTGGATTAAGTAGGTAATCCGCGAATGAATGGCAGAACACATGATTTTGTATAGGAAAATACAATGTCCTTTTGGTGTTGTTCTTCCAAAAAAAGAGGCATTTTGGAAATGGAAAAAAATTACAGCAATCACTGTCATGTTACATGCTGAAGTAATGATATTGTCATTTAATAAGCAAGCAATAATGCCCGACAGAGTGTGTGTTAATGTGTAATAAATGCCTGCCCAGGGGTGTTATGAAGCCCAGTGACACAGTTCAGTCAATCCCCTTCCCTCTCATTTAACAATCTTCTCTAAACTGAAAAATTTAAAGAATTCTCACGTCTCAGCCACAACTACATGAACACAAAGTCTTCTGTAGAAGATATTAAAAACTAAAAAAGCTCTTACATGCAGTTCAGCAAATTAAACAATGAACCCTAATGCTGGCAGTTTTCAATATTTTCACACTAGAACTTTAACAGAGTGTTTTATAACTTTAGTCTGGTTGTCAGTAGAAGTAATAATGAAAGAGCTAGAGCTCACCTGTTTAGAACACCTACAGGATGGTTCTGGGTACAGATAAGGACAGAAATTCATAGACTACTTACTAGTCTAATGACTGTGAAGTTCACTACATGAAATCCAGAGAGTTGTTTTCAGATGCAGCAGGCAGGGGATAGTACCTGCCTGCCAAGCAAAGGGCAACATAATAAAATGTAGGTGCAGTGGTAATATGAAGAGTAAAGTTGTGGCAACATACATCAGGAGCAGCATTGCAATGGTGCATGTAGGTGACACGAATAGCAATATGGCTAGGACATTCTAGCATGCCAGAGGCTCTTTACACCACCATGCATGATGTAGTGCCATGAATAACATCAAGGCTAGGATATGCTAGCATGCTGAGGTACTGCACACTATTGTGCACAATGCAGTGGCATGAATAATTTCAAAGCTGACATAACATGCCTGAGGCATTGTGCACCACCATACACAATACAGCAGCATGAATAAGAACAAGGTTAAGACATGCTAACATGCCAGATGCAGTGTACACCAAAATGCACAATGCAGTGGCATGAATAATGTCAAGGCTGACATGATAGCATGCCTGAGTCAGTGCACTCCAGCTTATACAATTCAGCGGTATGAATAACAAGGCTAAGACCTACTAGCATGCCAGAGGTAGTGTGCACCACAGTTTACAAATTACATCAAGGCTAAGATATGCTAGTATGCCAGAAGCAGTGCACACCACCATGCACAATGCAGCAACAAAAATAACATCATGATTAAAACATGCTAGCATGCTTGAGGTAGTGTGCTCCACCATATACAATGCAGTGGCAAGAATAACTGCAAGGTTAAGACATGCTAGTATGTTTAAGGCACTGCATACTACTAGGCATAATGCAGCAGCAGATAGTTTCAACCTGCAACAGACCAGCACAGCTCAGTGTGCACTGGCCTCTGATAGACTAACCAGAAGAGAAATATAGATTGTAAAGATACCAAGGAAAGTCTACAGGTGGGGTATTTGATGAAGGGTAATTAGGACATACAGACAAAACTTGGAACAGATGCATACAGCAACAGTATATGCAGAAAATGTTGGAAGAACAGTGGATGGACACAAATACAGAGATTGAACAGTTGGTAATGGGGAGAGCTGGCCAATGAATAAGAAATAGGGAATGTCACAGGAGGTAAGGGAACAAAATGTGCTGGAGGTGGGGGAGGGTCCTTGCATGGCTGGTTGCCAAGCCAACCAAGAAGACCACTAACCCAGTTATCATTCACCTGGGTGGCCAAAGTTATGGGCCAGCTGCTCTTCTGGAGAGCCAATGGGCAAGCCATGCCAGTCTGCCAAATCTGAATGCATTCTAGAAAGTGCTACATAGTGCCACGGCAAGTATCCATTTGCTGGCACATCTCAGCAATGACCAGCCTCCATATGTCATTTCTGGGCAAAACTGGAGACTTCGGAAGTCTACCTTCAGGAGAAGAGCTATTACCTTACCTCATGGAGACAAATACAGATGGCACCAGTGTTGCCTCCATCTCCCTCCAGAGAGACAGACATGGCTGATGCTGGTGACCCACCACCAGTGGCTGGTGAGATCAAGGTGAATGCAGTCACTCCTCCTCCTCTTTCTGAAATGAACCTGCAGACAAATGACAATTTGGCACATGTGCACGCATGGACACACACACACACACACACACACACAGTCACAGATGATAGACACCATTGCAGTCCAATGGACTGCAGCAGAGCAGACCTGCACCCTGCTACCTAGAGCAGTGTTCCTATCTTCTGCAACAGCCATCCATGCAATGTTAAGCATACTTGTATTACCTCTGTACATACTACAATGCTACTAACCAAACTAAAAAAATGATTATTGTACAGATCTGACTTACTTTTCTGAACTTGCCTGCCATTTGACAGAGCAAGGGGGGGGCAGCATTTCCTCGAGTCATCATACAAATGACAACATTGTTTCCCCAGAACCGTTAATGCCAGTGGTATCACTGTGCACCCATACCAGCTCATACCAGGCATCAGCCTTCCTCAGAGGCCATCATAGTGGCCCATCAGGCTTCTTTAACATCCCTGTATAGTAAAAAGAAGAAAGTCCTGCTGTCCCTGGCACATCATGCAGCAGCCTGGCTTTTAATAGTCCCAGAGGCAGCCACATCCACTGAATGGGTCTACTCAAGCAGAAAAGATTGTAACTCCTTGCACATGAATGCATGCTTATAAATTGCATGTTGCACAGTGTAGCATTCTACGGATATACTATGCGCATATACATGTCTCAAGCACTAGCATCAATGTCACATGCCTCATAAATGATGCATACATGGCTCACACCAATATTTATGGTTACTGCATTGCAAATTGGAAAATGCTCACAAACATTGGTATTAACCAGTTTCATTGACATAACTGTTATGGTAATTGCCTGCTGTTAACACAATATAAAGTGCCAGTGCCATTTTTGTACAACATGGGTTATAATTGCATAACTGAGACAGAAAAGAATTTTTGCAAAATTTCTGTGAACAAGAAGTATTACAGAGTTAGGAAATGAGTCTCGATAGCCTAAGTACCTCATCCACAAGTATAAACCTTATGGTAGCTGTCAAGAGAGAATGACATGTCTTGTATGTGTAACTGGGATCCCGATATATTTGCATGGGTCATTAATGCCTGGCAGTATTATGGAAATTAATATGTGAATATAGGATGCTGAGAGGCTTACATGTCTTTAAGGTTGGAGAGTCCAAGGTCCTATTTAGATGCATATGAAGCTGTGCATGGCAGTAACTGCAGCTGGTAAACATCTACAAACACAGTGGGGATAGTTGTAATCATGTGCATGCCATAGCACAGCATACTCATCCACTGAATGGATTGTCTCTTCCTTGGATGTGCTGGTACCAACATGGCCACCTGAGGGAGGCAACATCTAGAAAAGTTCATTATCCAGTGGAATGAGCTGTTACTCTATGCCCATTTAACACATGCCTTGTGCCTCTTAGTGAAAGGCTCTATAGACAACAGATCAGATTTGGCGGGGTCTAGTGTAGGATGTGAATATTTAGGTAGGATGCAGTAGATTAATATAGTAGATGCAATAGAGGGTTCCTGATGTTACTGCACTTAAAGGAAAAGGCACAGGAGATTGTGGCAGACAGGTCCACTACAACAGTAGACCACCAACACAAATGCATCTGGCAAATGTTGAGAAGTTTCTAATGATTCTTGCTGGCCAGAGATTCCATATATCATACAAGTATGTCATTGGGGGCAGCGGTAGCAAGTTAGTAATGTTTGTTAGAGCACACATCACTGTACAACTAAAAATAGAGACTAACCATGGCACAGCTCCATACCTTTTATTTCAAGCACCTCAGGTTTGCAAGTACCATGTGTAGCACTCTTTCCATGTGTACCATTGTACATGCCACAGGTAGATATGGAGGCATATATGTGTGAGAGGCTGTGGAGAGTTAGGCAGAGACCATCCTATGTCAAACTAACACAGATCATTGGTGAGATGGCATAAGTGGTACATGGCCTGCACCCCTGGTTATGCATTTCATCCAGGTCTTGAGCATTATTGCTTATCAAGTGCAATACAGGGGAGGGGATGCTTCCTCAGGGCACATCTACAAGGTCTAGTAGTTCTACTATTTCCTTGAACAGAACAAATGCATCCCTAACACCACAATCCAACACTGCAGGTGCCAGCAACAGTCATATCATGGCAGCCTAAGCCCACTACTGGAAGATGTGATCCCTGACTCACCATAATCTCCCAGAGTATGTGAGTGCCAGGTTCACCTCTCATGACCCTACCTGATGTTACTGTATAGAGATGCAGTCACTTGTCACTGCTTCCCTTCCACCTATGCAGGCAGTAATGTCTGCTCCCCACACCAGTGCAAGGGATAATGTCTGTTCCTGCTCATCCTCTAACATGTGTGGATATGGTGATATCTGAGGCAGATGTTTGCCTGTCAGTGCACTGCATTTCATAGCCTACATGCGATAACCACCCACATCATTTTATTATATGTTATCTGTGTTATGACCTTTAGTTGCAGAATACATGCCATCTCTTTGCCAATGCTGCAATGTATTGTACCCATCTCCTCCTTTGCACTGCTGCTGTTCCATATTCCTCCCCTGACTGCCCACCCTGCACTTCTGCTCCTGGTACATCTGGTATGGGAGGTTCTGCCATGAATTTCACCTGCTGCTCTATTTGCTTATGTAATAGCATGGTGTGGATCACGGAGCACAATGCACTTATCTTGCTACATATCTGGACTATTTCAAGTGCCCCTCCTGAGGCACCCATCATTAGGCTAAATGCCCACTCCACTGTGTTTTGGGTTTCAACATTTCATGTGTGGTTTGGCTGTTACATATTGCGGCTGTTAATCAGAGCTCTAGAACATATCTGACAACAACACACACAACATATTGTACTTAGCCTGCTCCCAGCATGTGTGGTACCTGTGTAGATATGCCTCTCTGCCTAGTGTGTGTGTGTGTGTGTGTGTGTGTGTGTGTGTGTATATATACACACACGTATCTACCAATCAGGTCACCCTGTGAGAAGTCCTCTTGCAGGAACTGCTAGTATAGTCAGCCTTGATCCATGTCTGAAAGATTTACAGAACATGGATAGTGTGCAGATACATTATAAATAATGTCTGAGCATTACATGCCACCTGGCAGTTCAGTGAGTGGGAGCTCTTCCTATGTATATGCCTCTGACCATCTGAAACAGATGGGGCCTTGACAGAAATATGGCCACAATCTGTGGTGCTCAGGATCTTGCAGACATGGGCTATCTCAGAGGGTCCAAATGGTGAATATATTTCTCTTCTCTGAAGTTCTGCAGAACCAGAGGTACACCTCTGTGTATTTTAGCATAGTGACAATGAGCTGGTTTAGTATTTGTGAGGTCGATGCTTGCAGTATCCATAACATATTCCCGGTGGCGACGATAGTTAATGCTATACATACTTGTGTAGCGGATTATGCATACCTTGCATTCTCCTTGATTTCACTTGTAGATGGCTTAATTTGACTAGGTCTCTTACATAATCCCTGCCCCTCAAAAGCAGTCTATTGTCTCCATGTTTCTTTTGACTATCTCTTCCACTGGCACAGACAGACATGAGGCATTGTTGACAAACTCACCAAATTAGGCTTAAATCCCTACTTACATAACTCACTGGATTGCTAGTTGGCAATTTTTTTTTTTGTTTATATACTTCCCAAATCTGACCCAACAGCTATACTCATACCTCTCAACCTCTCAGTGCAAGAAATATGGACAAAGCAAGAAAGATTAGGGGGACAAAGGCCCAAAAATAAGGACAGAATTTAAACATTGCTCCTATAAACTTAGAAAGTTGCTAGATTAACAGGTTTTCCATAATTATGTATTTTCTGAAGGATATAAAGTCTGAAACTTAAATGCTTGTCAATATTTATTATTATTTAGTGACTTTAATCTTTAATGATCTGCCAGAAAACCACAAATGTTTTGAGGAACGCACCAAAAATATGAGACATTTTGTGAAAATCTGTACAGTTAAGAGGTATGGCTATACTTCATAGATTAGTACTAGGCTAACTGTCCTTGTGAGCCATTTTAAGCCTAGCCAATTACCCCATGTGGGAATCAAACCCTGCACTTTGTGTCTGTAAGGTGAACACCTTAACCGTTATGCCCAACTCTCATAGGACCCAAGAAGTCAGGCTTGGTAACACCACCTCCACCAAGAGACAGGTCACCAGGGGAGACCTCCAGGCTCAATAGCGGGCCCACTCCTGTCTGCCGTCTACTCCTCGGATGTTAAGGCTAATGTCAAGAGCCCTTGGCTCACCAAGTTTGCAAATGACTGCTAATTGGGTACTATCACAGATTCCTCCAGTGACACTAACATCATGCATAAGGGTCTAACAAAGACAAATGACTGGTGTCAAAGCCATGGATTAAAATTCAATGCCAAGAAGAGCATTATATTGCCTTTTGGGAAAAACTCCACTCAGGTTAATTACTTCATCAATAAGACACCCATAACAGTTGATCCAGTATTTATGGATCTGGGAAAATATGCAGACAGTAATCTGGCCTTTAGCCAACACATAGCCAAGGTAGTAAGAAAATCATTCTATTTCACCCAGATTATAAGTAAGGGCATGGCATCCAGATCCAAGAAAGTTATACTACCACTTTACTCAGCCCTTTTCAGACCCAACATTGAGTATAATTCCCCCTTTGACATAAACCTAACCAGGTATATACAACAACTGGAATGCCCACAGAGGTTCTTCAGTGAGAGAATCCATGGTATTAACATTTGTCCTATACAGATCACCTTAAAATCTCCTGTCTTTATACTCAGTCTCCTACAGATCCAGCCCTAATGGAACTTTTGCAAATACAAAATACAAAAAATACCAGAAACTCTAGATCCAAGGATTTCAATTTTGCTTGTGATATAGATGCACCATGCTGGTGAGACAGATATGTGTCTCAAAGGACCCCCATGCTCTGGAATAGGCTCTCCATCCATTTGAAGCAGAGTCCATCCCTTACCCTATTCAAATGTAACTTTGACCATTGAATGGGAAACCAGAAATTCACCCCCAGTCTAGCTCCCATGTCTTTAATAGACAGTCGCCAAAAGTAAATATTCTGTAATCAACATACCCTCCTCCCACTAAACCATTAGTGACCTCCTAACATATGTCACCAAATAGACTCCCATCTTACTTGGGGGTACATGTGGTTTGGGTTGGATGGCTAGGCTTATAAAGGCCCTGGTGGTCATTACCCTAGTATATACTTATTAACCTATTTCTTTTGCCTGTACCTCCTCCACTGGCACAGACAGCCATGGTGCATAACATTACTGCTGTCTGTACCTTCTCCACTGGCACAGACAGCCATGGTGTATAACATTACTGCTGCCTGTACCTCCTCCACTGTCACAGACAGCCATGGTGCATAACATTACTGCTGTCTGTACCTTCTCCACTGGCACAGACAGCCATGGTGTATAACATTACTGCTGCCTGTACCTCCTCCACTGGCACAGACAGCCATGGTGTATAACATTACTGTTGCCTGTACCTCCTCCACTGGCACATACAGCCATGGTGCATGACATTACTGCTGCCTACACCTCCTCCACTGGCACAGACAGCCATGGTGTATAATATTACTGCTGCCTGTATCTCCTCCACTGGCACAGTCATCCATGAGGTGTAATATTACTGTCTCTACCTCCTCCACTGGCACAGACAGCCATGGTGTATAACATTACTGCTGCCTGTACCTCCTCCACTTGCACAGACAGCCATGGTGTATAACATTACTGCTGCCTGTACCTCCTCCACTGGCACAGACAGCCATGGTGTATAACATTACTGCTGCCTGTACCTCCTCCACTGGCACAGACAGCCATGGTGTATAACATTACTGCTGTTTGTACTGCTTCCACTGGCACAGACAGCCATGGTGTATAACATTACTGCTGCCTATACCTCCTCCACTGGCACAGACAGCCATGGTGTATAACATTACTGCTGCTTGTACTACCTCCACTGGCACAGACAGCCATGGTGTATAACATTACTGCTGCCTATACCTCCTCCACTGGCACAGACAGCCATGGTGTATAACATTACTGCTGCCTGTACTTCCTCCACTGGCACAGTCAGCCATGATGTGTAACATTGCTGTCTCTACCTCCTCCACTGGCATATACAGCCACAATGTAAAGCATTGCAAGCACGAGCAACAGACTGGGTGCTGTTTCACTCCCTAACATAGATCCTTTCATGCACTCCATGAGTCTCGAGATTTAAAATGAGTAAGAGTGACCAGATGGCACCACTTTTTTTTTTTGCATCTCTGAATTAGCCAAATCTTTGGGTTCCTTTGTTTGCATATTCCATGTAACTCAGTTGAACAGGGTACCCCATTTACATATAACTATTCCCTCATCTGTACGTGCTGGATATAACATTTTTTTGATCCTTGTTTGGTCTGTCTTGGAATTGTCCACATTCTGCATATGGCTGCTGTTTGCAGTGATTTAACCCTTTATGGGCCCCCGCTAAGGTCTGCACTATTTTTACAGTCAGAGCTCAATGCCTATGTTTTGTACTTACATTAGCAGGTAGATGGCACGGTGTCCAAAACCAACATCAGAAGTGTTTCTGTCAGTAGAATATGGCTTATCACATTAATAAAAGCTTTTGGCCAAATCTGCAAAAACTCTGCACCTGAATTAACTGTTAATCCCTCATTGTGAAACTGGCAGGGCATAGGGTGTCTGCAAAGATTATTATTATGATTATTGTTATTATTATTATGATTGATTATTGTTAGAGGATAGTTTTTGTCATTTGTGAACAGCAGACTGTGAATGTCCCGGTGTCACTTGTGATATGGTGAAGAATGTGATACGCAGAGTAAAACAACCTTCTGGTGTGGTAGCAATCTGCGTGCCCAACATTAACAACAAATGGCATGGAGAGCAAACAGGAAGGATAATGCTGTCTCTCTCTTTTGGCTTCTTTAATTTGTGACTTGGTGACCTTGGAGCAATGCCTGAAAGAATGACCTTAGTTCACTTTTAGCTAGCAGCAGCAGAGGTACAGCAGCTAGTGTTGTTGCTTCACAGCAAGTGGTTCTGCGGTTTAATTCTTGGCAGGGGGTGGCTTCTGTGTGGAGTCTGCATGTTCTTCCTGTGTCCTTGTTGGTTTCTTCCAGGTGCTCCGGTTTCCTCCCACATTCCAAAGACATGAAATAAGTGGATTGGGCACTCTAAACTGGTAATTGGGTATGAGTGTGCATTGTGAGTGTTTGGTATGGAAGAAGAACAAGCAGCAGAGCCAGCCACCAGATGATGTGAACTGTGGCCTTAGATGAATGTTATTGTTGGAGTGGCGCCCCAGTAGATGGATGGATGGATTAGTAAAACAGATTAGTTACTAAGCTAGCTTGCTGGTTTCATGTGCAAGCAAGCCAACACACAAAAACAGATTAATAGATTGTTAATAGGCTTAGTACCGTGGGGGGCTTTTCTAACACTATAGCCAAGTTTTCCCGTAAGAATAATGATGTCCCGTGTATGAATAGGCATTGACAGTCAATTTGTAAGCTACCTCTATCTATAAGGGCCATGGGTGCCAGGCCTGGTGTAAATTTTCTATTCCCATCCACTGGTCTAGGTTGCACTTAAGTTGGGTAATAGACAAACTCAGCTTCACATGGATGGGAAGCCTGTTCCATTGCAGGGGCAGTCTCTGGGACACATATCTGTCTCTCCAGCATGTTCTGTTTAAGTCACAGACACAATTTGGGTCCCTAGGCCTTTTAATTCTTGTATTCTTTGACTTATGAATATGTAGGAGATTCATAATGTGGGGTTTGTGGATGCCTTGCAAGCCAGGTATAGATCACCCCTCATCAGTCTATACGAAACAGAGTAGAGTGAAATAGAGAGTAAAGCAAACCTTTCCCTTGCCTTATTTAAACACTTTATAACCAAGGAAATATTGCATCTAGTTGCAGTTTTCTGTAAAACTACATTAATTTTCTGTGCCATTGATGCTATTTTCAAATTATAGTATGCTTTGCTTCTTGGCAGCACGTTTCCTTATATGTCACACAGCAGATTACAGGCTTTTATCAGTATCCTTTTTAATAACTAGTACATACTTTTAATTGTTGACTTAACTTTCTCCCAGATATAGTTCCCAACAAGCCACTAAAAGTCACATAAATGTGTCTTGCAGTTACAGAAGTTTCAGTTCAGGACATAGGTCTCTACTTCACTGTAACTATTAATGCTTACCATGCAGGGAAGAAAATAAGGCAGTGACTAAGATACAAAGTATCATTTTCATACTCCTGCTGTAGCTGTGCAACACCATCATTTGTTTTTTGGCTTTTCCTTATTTTATGAGGTGTTACCTAACCGAGATGTGTAAAATGTTTATTTCACACAGTTTTCCATGTTTATATTTATTTTACATCTGAGTTTTGTTTGTATCTGCGAACACCAATACAAGTATATTTTTTATTTAATTTATTCATTTATAAAATGAGTACATGGGATAGTCCTATCAACTTTTACCAGCTGTCACCTAAACCAGAGGTAGACATCATACAAGAAAAAATGTTATTGCTTCTTTCATAATCTAACACATATTTATGCAGCACTTGTTCAGTTTATAAAGTGTGACGTATATAGTCACCATTACAAAAATGTCTGCTGTTCCACTGCTAAGTAATGCAGATGAACTTGGTCATTGTTTAGTGATTGTAAAGATGTTTAAAAAAAATCACTTACCACTTTCTACCCTGCAGGTAGAATATTGTATAGTCACAAGTAAATGTAAGAGGTGATGCATCTGACAGAGCATTTTTCAGCTGTGCACTCTATACCTTTAAAGGTTGGAGTTGGCTATACAAAAATAAGGTTTCAAACTGAACAGACTTGATCTGCACTCAAAAACACATCCCACTGGAAAAATGAAAGCAGTTCATAACCTAACCAAAGACACAAAAGATGGAGATCTGTCTTCCACCAGATGGATACACAACTCTCTGTGTCCAAAATACTACTTAATACTCTGGGTAAAATATGCAAAAGTTACTTAATGACCAGTTCCTCAACATCCTGAAAGAGGGCAGTCCAAGCACGTTCTGCTGCTGATTGTATTTATAAACGTTACCGAGGTTTGCTTTTTTGTCAGTATTCAAATATTTATGTGTATGTGTGCTTGCGTGTGTGTTACATGTGCTAAACATCCTGGAGCGGCTGAGTTAAGCACATGTCAGTCATGTATGGTACCGCTGCTTCAGGGCCCTTGAGGTAGCTGCATAGCTGTGTGGTGAGTCAGGAATGTGGTTACATGCCTGACCTATTAGCTATGACTGATCCTTGGAGATAGGATCAGCACTGCTGTAAAGCTGTGAGCTCATTCAGTCTTTAGGTCTGGTGCAGCACACAAGTAGAGAGAGAAGAGACGATTGCAGAAAAGGAGCCTTTGCTTTTCTCAAGCTTAGGTATCCCTTAATTGCAATTATTTTTTTGCATACATCTGCCTTTGTGGATTATTTGAACTATACTTGAACTGTCAGTAGAACGGCTGCCTACATGCCTGTGGACATTGTCATAGCCCCTGTGGATGACACATTCTGGGCAGAAATGCACGAAGGGGAAATGAAACTTAAAATCCGTGTGCGAAGAATGAAGGAAAACCGGGAGCTCAGAGGTTTGTATTGTGGAGGTCACATTATTGTTTTGTGTAGGGGAAGAGAAAAGTAAACTGCTGTTTGCAATTCCTGCAGAATGTAGTTTATGAAGTATGATGGTCAATGTCCTGCCCACACAGTCCCCCTACTGTTTCTGCAGAATGTTTTGTTTTTAGACATTGCAAGCATTTTAATGCTATACTTCAAAAAAAAAAAAAAAAAAGTAACTTTCATATAATGTGCTTGTGCTGGAATATATCATTTTGCAAAAGTTCTTTAGGTTTCACTGTAACTTTGTTTCTGCTACTGTTGTCCCTTCCTTTCAAAACCTTTTATACAGAAGTTCTTTCTATTTTTTTTTCTAACATAGAATTACCCATTTCAGTCACAAACATGGATCACAAAACAGAAAAAAAGTATATTGTTATACTATGTTCGCTGAAGGGGTGGGGGAAATGTGTTTATCCTTTACTTAGGCGGTAAAACTGTTTCATGCACATACTCCTGTTTCTTTTCCTTCCTTGGGCAGCTCCAAATTTTAGATGAATATGCAATAAACTGATGCTGAGAATTTTTGCTGTGCTTGGGAACCAAACCATTGTCAACTTAGAAACTATAAGGCACATTGGGACAGATTCTGAAAGAGTTGCTCTCATTGTAAGTCTGCACTGATTATGAAAGACTTGCTCTTCGTGTAGGTTTTTTACATTGGTGTAAAGCCTGGCTATAAACAGGCTTGCAATGGTAGCCAGATTCCAAAAGACCTGCTCTCAGAGTAAGCAATCGCTTACAGTGAGCAGGTCTTTTAGAATCAGGACCATTAAAATGAATTTAATAAATTAAAGCATGGTTTTAATAATGCTTCTTACCACACTGAAAGTGCTAGACAGCAGTATAACCTTACCCTGTTTTCCACCATAGAAACTGGTAAGGATTCCATCCCTCGCTTAATAGAAGCAAGTCCAGTGACATTTCGCATCCTTGAGGGATTTATTGTTTAAGACTAAATCAGCTTTTCAGTATCACGTAGCTTAAGATGTGCAGAAATACTGGTGTAGAAATAGTAGCATGTGCTTAAGAAACAAGCAGGCATTAACTTGCATAAGGCTGTAAAAATGTGTTACAGTGCTGGGCATTTATTTGTACAGTGGTTTAGGCTTCCAGCGAGCATTCATTTTTTCTGCTGGCATAATATGTTTCACAAGTTAAAAATGTAATTTACCTTACCTTGTTTACTTCAGTTGCATTTTACTCATTATATGGCGTGCATGCTACTGCAATACAGTGTGTGTGTGTGTGTGTGTGTGTGTGTGTGTGTGTGTGTGTGTGTGTGTGTGTGTGTGTGTGTGTGTGTGTGCAGTGTTTGTTTTATGGTTTCCATGAAAACTGTAAGAGTAGTATGAAAAGCTGTATGCATAATGTTACTTATTTTTAAAGTTTTCACACTACAAAAGCATGTTCGTCATCTGTATGCAACAGCATTTCTTTTCTATGGTGTCTTATGATTCAATGTGCAAAACCGTGTCTGGCACTGATAGCTGGTAACTTAGTTACAAGTCACCTCTGCAGAAACAAGTTCTAAGTTTGTGTGCTCGAATCCTAATATGACCAGATGTGTTACAACAGACTAATCAGATATAGATGGTGCTACACAGCTGAGATATTTATTAAAACTGAAATCCTTCTTGTCAATTTTATCTGCTTTTTTTCTTTCTTTTTTTTTTTGTGGGAGGGGTGCATTCTTGTGCACTTAACACCCTCTTCACCTATTTTCAATAATGCCCTGAGAAGTACTTTTTTTTGTCATGACTGTTCTGTGTAAGCTACACTTAGCTCAGCACTTTGAAACAAGGCACTTTGGCTTCAGATAACCTTTACTAATTTCAAGAATATGGACGACATAGAAAAGGTACACTATGGCATAGCCATTCTTCATTTCTGCAGTTTCTCACGAAACATGACAAGAACGCTGTAATTAGACTGATACTCCTGGTAGACACTGCACTTGTTTGAAGTGCTATGTTCCTTTAATTTTTGTCTGTCTGCCTTTCCAGTAACTGTGTCCTGTTTTAACAGGTCATATGTAGGCACATTATTTTGGGTATCTGCTGTAGCTCATGACAGATATTTAGTCATATGAAAAGTTTTCAAAACTGTGGCAACCTAGACCAGTCAAAAGCTTGTCTGTGTTTCAGCAGCCCACATGCATTGTAGGTCTTTACATTTATTATTCACAGGAAGGCTACAAACTTCATGTGTTGTTCTGAGCACACAAGGCTTGTCACATTTGAAAATATGGCTCTAGAGACATGAAGCAACTTTCCAAAGCTGATGCATATTTGAGATAAATAAATGAGGCACACTCTGGACTCTAGACTCCAACATTATTTCCAAAATTCTGGGCTGTCCTAACAGCATTAGGCAGCTTTGGAGCACAAAGTAATTCAAGCTTTTAATTGCAGTTTTTCAGTGCACACAGAAACAGAAATGCATGAACTAAAACATTCTGATCTGTCAGTGGAAGAAGAAAATTCTATAGTCAAAATAAAATCCCAGTAGCACTGACTCTCCACTTGCACGTTGATTCCTTATGCCAATGTGTATCCTCAAGTTCACGAAAATACAGTAAGTCAAGGGATCCACCGAAGTGAGTGTTGGAGAATGAGCAAGAACATTCCAGGCAGAAAATCTAGAGTTGTCAGAGGGCTTGCAATACATACAGCACTTACTGGTGTCCTTTACAACAAAGCCTTACTTTAAATACAGATATTTTGCACTATTTACCTTTGAAAAATATCAGTTAAAAAATATGTTTCTTCTTCCTGAAGTCTCTTTGTATTTCTTATTTTATATCTCCTCTAGTATGTACAAAGTAGCCTTAAGTGTGTGTGCAGCATTGCATTCTCATAATAAGCACTGGTCATACACAAGAGACTGACACCCAGTGACTAAACTGACAGTGTCATAGTGGGCCTCCCCACCCTTTCTTTTGAGCATATGGCTTTCTGATTAGGTCACCATGTAAAGTCACAGGAGTGTTGACCTCACCCCTCCATTAACATTCTTTCAGAATGAAACCAGACATGACTAATCACACCAGATATAGTTGACTCTTAACATTAATATGATGTCATTGATTAGAGAAGAGCACAGATTGTGGCAGGTTTTTAAAAGGACATTTTTGAAGGAACCTAATGCCCAGATTAACTCACACATTAATTGTAGTTTATCTGGGTCAGAAGGCAAATGCCATAAAACAGAAATGTAATTAGTAATTATGTTAAGTAAAACTTCTTTAAAGTTTGAGAACATGTATTTTTTAGTAACATCCTGTACTCCTGTTTTATGTTCTCATATTACTACTGCCATCTTCTTAATAATATGTAAAACTGCTTTCCACTACTTTACCCTGAGTGTTGCACGATTCTGTCAACATTTGCAAACTTGAGTGTGCAATAGTTTGTAATCTGGCAAATTGTAATACAGTCGCCTCATTACCTCAATTGATTTATCACTTTTTCATGAGTATACAAACTAATTTGAAAATTCTAATGCATCCAGGACCCCTTAGAAAATTTGATTTTACAACAGACTCTCATGATACCTCCTACAATTTACAAAGCACCATAGATTTCCTTGCCTCCTTTTCTGAAGACACCAAAATGTAAGACTTGCTTTATGGTCTATTTTACAGCTAATAATTTAAAATAAATTTTATATGGATGAAGAATGTAGTGACACAGAGCAGCATTTTATATTAACAGTCATCACATTAACCCTGCCACTTTCACCCTTAATTCCTCAGCTACTATTCTGATTAATAGCTAGGGTATATAGCCATCTGCATTTGCTGCAAACAAACAGCTGTTTTAAATATTTTGCGATAATCTTGTGCATGGTTATAACTTGTAGGTAGTAATGAAATGTAGAACATTAGGATTTCTTCTTTTCAGTTTTAAACCGTACATGTAACTCCATTGGCTTAGAAGTACATTTTGAGATGCCATATAGAGAAGGAAACCTGTTGTACAATGAGGCATTTGGAGAATAATTAGCACCCCATATTATGAAGTCAGGAAATGTTGGTTCTCAGCATGTCCACTATCAATCCATATATGCATGGATACTGTCTCCATTTGTCATAAGACTGAATCTTTCTTTGTTATACACATTTTAGTAACTATAAAAAATGTAAGATTAACAGCTGGACCATTTTAATATGTTAGTTGTTTGGTCCTATCCCACATAGGTTCATAGGTAGGTACTAGGCTATTGGCCCAAGGGCCTATATAAGCCTAGCCAAAGGTACCCTGGCTTTCGCCACCCAAGAAAATTATTATCCTGTGCCACTGTCGAGCAGAGCCACAGAAGTGATCCCCGAGGTGAATTTCCTATCTCCCATCCAATCATCAAGATTTTTCTTGAAGAGTGCTAATGAGGAGCTTTGTTTGATATAGATAGCTAGTTTGTTCCAGAGTATGGGAAGTCTCTGGGACAGGAATCTATCCCTCCAGCATGTTCTGTTTATTGCGGTGACAAGGTTTAGGTCCCTAGAGCATGTAGCTCATAGGGATTGGGATTTCTTTAAGTGGAGCATGTCTAAAAGCTCTGGGTTTGACATAGCTTTGTGTGTTAGGCAGAGATCGCCTCTGAGTAGGCGATATGCAACGGAGTAAAGCTGCAGTTTTTTGAGACGGTCTGCATAGGGCATCTCTTTGAGGCCGGTAATCCTCTTTGTGAGGTATTTCTGTGGCCTTTCCAGTTGTTGTAGATGTCTTGTGAGGTACATACCAAAAGGGGCATTGTACTCTATAATGGGTCTAATGAGTGACGAGTAGAGGGGAACAATGACCTCTTTTTTCCTGGATGAGAAACCTTTTGTGATGAGGTGTGCCACATAGAAGGATTTCCTGACTACTGTGGCGATGTGATTATCAAAGGAGAGACTACTGTCCGCCTGTGTCCCAAGGTCTCTTATCACACTTTTGGTGTTAAGTAGACTACCACCTATGTGGTAGTTCATGGGTACTGAGACTTTACCAAAAGGAATGACAATGCACTTTTTGGCATTGAGCTTGAGGCCATGCATCTGTCTCAGCAAGGCCCTTTTGTAGGATGTCCACATCTTTTGGAGTTTCGATTATGGCTCCTAGTTTGCAGTCATCTGTGAACTTTGTTAGCCAAAGACCTTCTGTGTTGGCCTGTACTTCAGAGAAGTAAATACCAAACAGGAGAGGACCCAGGACTGAACCCTGTGGTACTCCACTTGTCACTGGTCTGAAGCTGGATTTGGAGTCTGCTACTTTCACAGTGTGGGTTCTTTCAGTGAGCCAGTTGGCAACCCATCTTGTGACATAGGGATTTATACCTAGTTTAGTGAGTTTATCTATAATTCCAGAGTGGGGGATGGTGTCAAAAGCCTTGGCGAGATCTAGATAGGCTGTGTGAACCACCTTACCCTCATCTGCGGCTTTGGTGACTGCTTCAAAGAAGTCTATCAGGTTTAGGAGACATGATCTGCCTTTTACAAACCCGAACTGGGTGGGATCCTGAGTTTGGAGATTACCAATGTCATTGTTTATAAGTTCCATGATGATACGCTCCATAGCCTTGCAGACCAGGCTCGTTAGGCTAATGGGGCAGTAGTTTCTGGGGTCTGTGGTGGCTCCCCCTTTGTGGAGTGGGATAACTGTTGCTGTGCGCCATTCATTGGGCACATAGCCTGAGGTGAGGCTATGATTGAACATGGTACTTAGGTGGGGTGCCAGTTTGTTCTGTAGTTCATGTAGAACACAGCCTGGGATGTCGTCAGGTCCCATGGATGCTGTGTTCTTGGCTTTGGATAGTGTGTTTTTTACCTGTGCAGCCATGATTACAGGAACTTTGCATTCTTCTGGTATAGAGATGGGCCCTTTAGGGGATGACAGAGGGGTAAAGTTAGCACTGAACCTATCTGCCAGTTTGTTGGCAATATCCGTTGGTTCTGTATATTTAGTGCCATTGTGCTGTAACTCAGAGCAGATCTGAGTGTTGCCATTGAGATTCTTGACATAGCTATAGAATGCTTTGTGGTTGTCTTTAGAGTCAGTGGTGATTTTGTTTTCATAACTAGCTTTGGAGGATTTTATGAGGGATCTCAGCTTCTTACTGAAGCTGACCAGGGAGTTTCTCCAATCATGGGATTTTACTCTTTTTTGCAACAGTTTCTTTCTTCTGTTGTAGAGTTTGTTTATGGCAGGGGACCACCAGATTGGCTTCCTTTTTTTGGAGGATAGCATCTTGGTTCTGTTAGAGATTGCACGATCCATGCACTCATGTAAGTGCTTATAAAGTGCATTTGTGTAGGATTCAGCAGTCATACCTCTATTGTCCGTCAGCATGGGTGTCGTGAAGTTGGCTTTGGAGAAAGTTTTTACTGTGGTTTCCCTAATGGGGGGTGGGGGAAGGATGTGGATGTCTAGGGTGATTAGCTTATGGTCGGATCTGACCAATGAGGAATTGACGTCTGGTGTGGAGCACCGGTTGCCCATGTTGGTAATAACCAGGGCTAGGATATTACTGCCCCTGGTGGGGGTGTGGATAAGTTGATCCATGGCATTGGAATTTATGAATTCCAGAAAACGTTGGTACATGAGTAGTTTTCCCAGTTAATGGTAGGGTAGTTGAAATCGCCCATTATTAAGGTGTTAGGTTGTACCCTAATATTTTCCAGTGTATTAAGAAATGAGGAGTGGAAATCATGGGACATGGTGGGGGATCTGTAGCAAGCTACAATTTGGATTGCGGTCTTGCCCAGAGTTAGTTGCACTTGGATAATCTCGGATGCATTATGCTGAGCAACTAGCCTGGAGGTGTGGATATCCTTAATGAATATGGACACGCCTCCGCCTTTAGTGTTTCGGTCCAGGTTAGGTGGCCGAAAGGTGTGGTATGAATTATAGCCTGGTAATGCAGGGGTACTCTCTGGAGCCTTGAACCAGGTCTCTGTCACTGCACAGATGTCAATGTTCTCCATTTTAAGGAGTGCCTTGAGAGAGTGCATTTTGAGGTTTAGACTTCTAGCATTGAGTAGCAATACCCTCAGATTCTTCTTGCCTGTACCTGTTAGGGTGGTGAATTTGTCATTTGAACCTTGCCTAAAAAAGGCACTATAGGGGTGGCTAGAGCCTTAGCCAGTATCCGGAATCCCAGGGGCGACAGGTGCAGGCCATCTCTGGCAAAGCATCGTGGCTTGTCGATCATGTCATCCCATGCAGACAGATACTGGATCCCCTTAGAATGACACCAGAAGCTTAGCTAATTGTTGGAAGTCAATCATTTTGTCCTTGTACTGTGGTATAATTCTGGGTGATGGCAGGATGCTACTCAGGGCTAGGGTCATACCTGCCTGGTCTACAAGATCGGACAGCTCCTCCATGTCCCTTTTCATGTAGTCCAAGGAGGTACTTCTCAGGTCATTCACACCAACATGGACAATGACAGAGTCATATTTGTACTTGTTGTGGAGTGACCTGAGTGCATGCGTTATGTAGCAGATCCTGGCACCCAACAACCACCCCTAAAACACACACACGCACACACTTTCAAGATTTTAAAGAATGCCAAAATGATAAAGCATCCTTTTCCTAAAATATATATTTTTTAATTTCTGCGAACATAAGCAAAGTTAGTGCCTTTGCATAAATAGGACACATTGCATAGAAAAATGGCCCATTTAAAATATTGTTATATAAAATTTCTGACCCAAAGACAACTGCAGTGATGGTAGAGAGAAAATATATTTCTCATTCTGACAAGTTTGATAGCCATCCTGTATGATAGATGATGATGTGTGTGACATATTGAATGACCTAAAACTAGTTATTTGCTCTCAAGAGGGACAGTTCTGTCAGTGTGATGTTGACCTTTAGTGGTAGCTAAGAAAATTACCATTCAAGCCTGTCTTAATATATAGACTATGAACACACAGGAGATGAAATCTTCCTGACAGTATATATATATATATATATATATATATATATATATATATATATATATATATATATACTCGTCAATGCCACTGTATGTATTATGGCATACACACTTGAAAATATCGGAGAATAAAACTATGGCATGGGCAGAGGTTGTTAGAAAAGTACAGCCAAGTGTGACAATAGGCAGTGTATATCAGCCTGGTATATGCATGTTTATTTCAGCCCATCTCCTTGATGTGAGCATTATTGTACCATTTCTTTCAAACAGCACACCCTGCTCTTCTGCTGTTCATCTTCACCTTTCTAATCTTGAATGAAAACACCAGTCCATCCTTTGGAACTAAACTACAAATTACACCCTTCCCCTCTTCTTTAAGAAACTGTGATGAAAGCAGTGACATTACAATGTTTTTTCTTATGGACTGTACTTAGGAGAGAAAATCTGCAATAAAATAGTTCCAGCAAACTGGATCCATCTGCCTCCACAAGTTATAAATATACAGACTGACTAGGAAAAACTTCTTGTTCACTTAAATGAAACTTGCAAGTACACATGCATCATAAACAATGGCTTTAATATGAACCTGCATACACCGAAACCCTAACAAATGTACCACAGTTCATATCTTTCTCATGTTTTACCAGAGAACTGCTAACAGTAGTAAGCCTGTAAATAATGCTATTCATGTTAACTATAAAATCTTTGAAGTTTTGAATGTATAGATAGTATAGATGAGCAGATTCTGCATAGTGAAACACGTTAAATGTAGAAAAAATCGATAACTGCTCACAAATTGTATAATTTAGAACAGAGCTTACTTTACTTACACACATAAATCTATACTGTTGTACCCCAAGGAACATTACTGTTCATAACTGTGTGCCTAGGTATTACTTACTGTAACAGTGGTACTGTTAAATAGCTACAATATATTAATACTGTAGCACTATAACCCTGTACCTACAAATGTACAGTTGTGCTTTGATACAAAGTGTTAACCAGTGCTGAGTAGATATGCCACTGCAGCGATACTGTCTTAATCTGATGGTTACATGTGTAAATACCTATTGAATTTATAAATGCATGACTCCCATATACGGAGGTTGAATGTATAACCATGTAAACTTCTGATTATGTACTTGGGTAGTAGCTGAAGAAGGTTCCACGACCTGTCCACCCACCTGATTAACAAAAGAAAAAAATAATCCTCCCATCTATTTTCTGTAGCTGTTTTTATCCAGTTCAGGGACAGAGAGTTTTTCCTGGGGACCACTAGATAAAATGCACCATCTGGCTCCAAATGGTCTGTCACTCCATTGCAGGGTAAACACTCGCATGTCTGCACTCGGATGCAGTCCAACAGAAAATGAAGCAGTCCTAGTCCTCTTATCAGTCTGTCTTCGCAATTTAGGAGGAAATAGAAATCTTGTGTAAACCCATATTAACATGAGGAGAAAAAGAAAACTCGTACCAAAAGCATCAGTCCGGGAATCCAAGACAGATGTCACTGTACCATCCTGTTTTATTTTATTAATCTGTTCTTTCCATCTCAGCTAGGTTTATTGGTCATAAGTGATTGTTTTCAGCCATGCCCTCAGATGGAAAGACATCAAATATTGTATTTAATAAAAATGAAAAACAATTGACCAGAAATATCTTGGGTGTTTAGATGATGAAATCTGACAGCGTAGCAGTATTAGTAAAAGACAACAAATGTTATAGGCTAGCTTTATATAGCATTACATTGTGCCCCCCCCCCCAAGAAAAGAGAAATTGGAGTTCTAAATATTTGTAAATCAGTCTCTTAGGGATTGTTTCTGTTTTTTTTTTTTTTAACTGAAGTTGTATCAGAAAATTAGGACCCTAGTTATCTGAATTCCTGAAAATATAGCAGTATCATAAAAAATTAAATGAATGTTGGTACTGCTTATTAACATTACACCGTACATCCCTACCAGTCCATGCACACACATTATAGATGCACATAGATTTTTTACGATGCATTTTTAAGAAGAGTATGCATATCACACTAAAGCTACACTACTCTGTTTCTTGAGGCAGGCCACATTCTGTTATACAGCACTAATCACCTCCAGACTGATGCTGGTCAGATGGCATGCTTCACAGGACTTCTTTCTGTAGAAAAACAAGGACAGTGTTATGCATCTTCAAACATTTGTGCATCAATATTCATGCATGAGTCTGGATGCTTGAACAAACATGCAAGCGTGCAGTAGGGCATATGCATAAATGTCCACACATGTAATATGTGCTTGTTTAAATGTTCACATGTGCAGGAGGGAACACCTGCATGAAAGTCCATGCATGTGGTAGAAGGGAGACCTGTTCATGCTGGGTAGGACACATGCATAAAGCATAAATGTGTACACATGTTACTATGACTGAATACGTGTCCTCACATGTGGCAGGACACATGTCATATATGTGCACACATGCAACAGGAAACATGCATAAATGCATAGATATGTGTACACATATGTATTTCATTAGATCAGACTGCAGTGACCTGCAGTTAATCTACAGCAGATGCACATTTTCAGACTTTTTTTCTGCCACTCAATTAAACCGTTTTGTATTTTATTTAGAAAATCCATCACTGCATAGCCTCTCTATTAGGCCACATACCCACCTTCAGCCCCTTTTAATACCCACACTCACATCCTTTAACCTAGACCATAACCTGACCTTTTCCTGAACACAGTAGCTCAGGATATAACATTCTTATTTTCCTTACCAATGAATTTATAGGACTGTATAGTTATTACTGCATGTGAAAAGTTATATTGGGTATTATAAGCAAATACTAGGCAATCAGTTTGCACACGATTAGATGCCTAGCCAATAACCAGACAGTGACCAACAGTGATAATCAAACCCTCTAACTTGTGACTATCAAGTAAACACTTCAACCATTATGCCAACCCCCAATAAGTACATTGACTCTGCATCATTATGTACCAAGTCTGTCAATTATAGTTGTTGCACAAGTTATTTACACCTTTTCGGCTGCAGTGGTGCAGCGGTTAGCATTGCTGCCTCACAGCAAGAGGTTCTTCAGTTCGATTCTTGGCCAGAGTTCCTTCTGTGCAGAGTCTGCATGTCCTCCCTGCGGCTGCATAAATGATAAAGATATGCAGGTAGGTGCATGTGCGTGTGCCTTCTGTGTAGGTTGGGCATCGGGCTGGCACCTCAGCACCGTAAAAATCCACTGCCAATCATTAGCAGACCAGTGATCCATTGTGGCAACCCCTAACCGGGAAAAGCCATTGCACTAGCTGCATCTTTTGTTACATTGACACTTCTTAATCCAAATATCATTAATTAACTAAAGGTTAAAGGGACAGGTTGTTATTTTTTTTGTCTTTCGCAGTCCAGGGCTGCCTGATATTACTGTGCATATAGTAATCCACATCATGGGTGAAAACGGTCATCAGATCTATTAAAGTACTGATGAACAAATAAATAAAGTAACATTCCATGTTAATCGGTACAGATGGGGACGCTAGTCCCAAACTCTGAACAGCACCACTTTTTTGTTTACTTGCCAAGCTGGAGACTATATAAGCTGAGGGAATGGGAAACAGTTGTGTTACATATTACCCTATCTTTTTTCTTCATGCTTATTTATTCTTTGAGTTAGCGTTTATGGTTGAACTTTGTATGTGTGTACAAGGGGTATTTGGACGTATTGAAGTGTAATCATTGACCTTGGTAAATTGTAAATCAGTGTAGGTTTTGGTGAGTGGGTTAGTTTCTTGTAATATGATCACCAGGGACTTTTGATGATGTATATGGGGTTTTAATGGCTGTGCTGGGATATTTGGGAGCTACCATTACAAGGATGTAGGTGAGGTGCCCTATATCTACTGCATTTTTCCCTAAAGATGGCTTTTTTATCACTAGAAAATTATTATAATTACATTGTTTGGGATTTAACAAATTATTTCAAAAGCCTTACACCAGAGTTTTCCACTTTTGCTTTGTTAAGTTAAACTGTTTCAGGTACATTAATACAGTATGCTTCAAGGAAAACACATAAGTACATAAAAACACATATATTCCAAAATATCAAAGCATCTTACTCCTTAGGTTCCCAACCTATTAATCTGTAATAGCTCTGCTTTGTAATACGGCAGCGGGCACACAAAGAAAACCTTAAGAGTCTTTATTTAGCTTGCCATCTGTTAACTGTTATTGCTGCATGCTGTGGTCACATCTTCCCCTACTGGTACCTAGTTTAGTGCTCAGAAGTGGGGACACTGAGTCCAGTTCTGCTCCAGGCATAGCTTAGGAGGAAGTCTGTAGATTGATGGTTTATGACTGAGGTCAGGCCTGCTGGCCTTATGTGTCTCGTCTTGCTGTTGTGGGGACTGCTTTTGATTTAAGAGTTTGTTTGAATGTACACAGAATGTGGAATGTGAGCATTACGTAAGGGTGACTTAAGGATACACAGTTTAATGAAACAGTATGTACTTTTTGGGTTGGTTCCAGATGGAACAGTTACACTTCTCTAATTCTCAGACTGCTAGCATTTTCCAGTTTTTTCTTTCCTTTCTTTCTATCTTTTACAAAGAAACATAAAAATCCATTAAGAATAAATGAAAAATGCTCACGTACAGAATTATGTTTTTAGAGACTGTTTTGCTGTTTTGAAAACTTCTAATTCTGTTTCCGTCCCATCTAGGAGTCTGTTTCCAAAGTAGACTGTGAAAACATAGACTTCGGTATTAATTAGGGGCAATATTCGGGTTTGCATAATCCTTAACTCTTTTGTGAAGCAGTATCAAAAGAAAATCCATGAAATGCATATTCTTCTGCTAAACTCTCAGAATTGCATTTTATTCCACCTCTTCAGTAAAGGACAAATTAAACAGAGTAATCTTCAAAAGACAATAAGAAAGGTGTGTGACACCCTAAATGAAGTCAGTGTGTTTATTTTCATTAGGATTAGTTGTTTCACTAACTCTATGCATTTAAGATTCCTTGTATGAATCTACTAGAACCTAATAAGAGTTTGTTTCTGTGCAACGTAAGTTTTCAGTAATAAGCATAAATGTCTGAGACTTTGTCAGCAAATGTCTCTTGTATGCTTGCAAGGGAGGAAAAAACAGAAATTTATTTTGAAATGCATCCCCAGTGACAACACAAGTAGGAAATAAGGGTTTATCAGTCCTCATCTAAAATTCTGGCTCAACTAGCAATGTAACCAAAGTGAATGTGGGCCTCCCAAGAGAAATAGGCAGGGGAGATCAAGATGGTCAGACTTTAAATGGCATGGAGCTGATTTTTCTATGGCTATTTTTTCTGACTCCTATCTCAAGGACCTGGGGTTTGAGTCTGACCTCCAGCTGCTACCTGCATGGAGGTTGATATTCTTAATTCATCTACTTCAGTTTACCCTGGGTACCTCCAACCTGCAAGGGCAAGCAGGTTAGGTTGAATAGCATGTCTCAGTTGTTTGGTCATTCTTGTATGTCCCTTTATTTTTGGTGCCCTCTTTAGATTGACACCATGTCCAAAATGAATTCCGCCTTCTGTTCAGCATTTCAAAGATGGATTGTGGTTCATCATAACCCTTCAGCAGATTTATTGGTTGGTGACATCAGACAGATAAATTATGCTTAAATATGCCTTCGTCATGTTAGTGTTTGCAAAAACATGACAAGCACATAATTGTCACTGTTATACCAGGTTTCCACAAGGCAGAGCTGCACATATGTGGTAATAGGTGTTCAGTTTTCTACATTATGCCTTGTCAATATATTACAATTATCCTGTAGTTGGTGCACCAGATTTCCCCCCTTGAAAACAAATACTGAATGAAAAAAGTTGGTATACAAGTTTAGTCATCCAGTGCCTTAGCTGAAATTACTCTACAGACATGCTTTTAATACAGAAACTGTAAGAATGTGTTTGTGCAGCTTTGCACATTAAGCTAATGTCAGCTGTGCATGATATTCCTACAACCTACTGCAAAAATGCAGCTTGTTATATTAATAATAAAGTAACTGCAGCCCCATTCCTTGGTTATTCTGTGCTTACTCTAAAATACTGCTTCAAAAGACTGATATCTCATTAAACTGCCCAATGTCAGTGCTACGCTTTACAGACCAGGGTTTAATTTACTTTCCAGCTTCTCCCTACCTTCTTGGCTGGAGGCGTGCAAGTATGATGAAGACTAGTGTTAGAAACAGCAGACGTTTGCAGGTGTCTGTGTGAAATCATACTACCTCTCAACTGTCAACATTTTCACCGAATGTTCAGACTTTTGCCTCATATTTGCAGCTTGTTCCCCATAAAATGTGTGATTTTTGGCAAATCACTAATGATTGAAGTCACTAAATAATGACATACATTTGAGTTTCAGACTTAATATCCTTAAGAAAATGCATGCTAACACTACTCTTGTTCTAGCCACTTTCTCTGACTTTATAAGAGCAATATTTAAAATCTGTCCCCATGTTTGGCTGTTTGCCCCTTTATAATTTTAGGCTTTGTCCAAGTTTTGCATGCTAAAGGGTTGAGAGGTATGACTTCTGTGTATCTTTAGGCAATGTTTCTATTTATATCCGTAATCAAGGCATAAAATCTCCTGGATGAAAGTTACTAACAGCAGACAGTTTTGAAAAATCTCAGTTTACTTAGTGAGCAAGTTATCTCAAGACAAGAAAACTTAAATCATTTCTTAGTGATTGTGCAGTATGTTAAATATTACTTGGTTAGATACAAACATACACTCATTTTCTTGTGAAGTCAGTACTTAAACTTGTTTTTATGAAAACTAGCTAGATCATTTTAGAAAGGTTTCAGACTTTAATTTTGTATAGGATGGTCACAGTGTCACTGTGAATGTGGTAGATGTTGGTAGTAGACGGATTACAGTAGTAACTTAATTGACTAAAATGTACTTCATGCCTGTTGAGAGAGCCCCAGCAATCTAGCCAAAAGGGACAGAGTTGCTCTGAAGTGAAAGTGCTATATGGGACACACTTAATGGGATGTACGTGTATGAATACTGTTACAAGTAACTGCAGGTTCTTCAAAAATAGCAGCTCCATCTGAGAGCACCTTTTTAAGAACAGTCATCCTGAGATGCTTGTTTACAGTTACAGAGAGTATAATGTGTTGTGACTTAATAAACAGAGGGAATACAGACCTAATCAGAATCGTGGAGATGATCATATTTTCACATGATCCTTTTCAGACTTCATTCTTTCAACAAAATAATCTAGAAATCAGTAATGCTGCATATGTAAAGAAGGCCCAGCACTTTAAAAACATGACTGACCAAGCAGATGGTCACATTATCCCTGTTGCAACACTGTTGTTAGAGCTAAGGCGAGCTCTTGTTTGTTCTAAAGGAAGAATTTCTAAGTAACATTTATAGTTGATATTCAGTAATCCCTGGACTTCATCCTAAGGTAGGACTTTGTCGTGGAAGCAAATGCTTGAGGTCTCTATTACCTCTTAAACAGTCCTAGAGTGCACGTGTGTTCCTTACCGTCATGGTGCAGTGTGCATGAGATTGTGATGCATGGGGAGGGGTTGTTGAGTGCTGTCCAGAACTGGTGGTCTAATATAGAGAGTACAAGAAAACAGAAACTGTATCTGTGTGTCTGTCTGCCTGCCTGCCTGCACAATGTGTGAGACTGATGTGGTAGGAAGGCGCATAACCTTCTGTGTGAAGAGGCTTTATATAAGGCTGTGACTATTTCTGGATGAAGGCAACACGCAAAATAGCCATGACAGGACACTTGTGCTTTGCTGAAGCTTGACAACACTGTTGTTTACAAGCGTGTGAGCTGTTAGGCACTTGATGACAGGCAAAGACTTATGCAAGGAATGAACGAGAGTGGGTGAGAGATAATGTTGCTATAAGGGAGACAGACGTGCTCTAGCCTGTTTGGAACATGATGTCACCCTTTAGCTGATGTTAACCGCTTTTAGAAATGTATTCAGTAACCGCTTAAGTATCTGCAGCTGGCAAGTTAACTATTTGTAGAAACCTGAACCACATTGCATGTATCCAGATCAGGCAGCTTATTTCACCAAAATGATACTTCACTACTTTAGTCACTGACTCAATTTACAAATATGTTTTCCTCTCCAGCTCATAGCATGAAGTAATGTTGATGTTATATTCTAGAATGACAGACCACCTGTAAAACGTTTTAAGAGTTTCATTTTTTTTCTAACAAGACTCAATGTAGTTTTAGTCTGCAGTTAAAGTAAAAAAAAATCATATATGGGTGGTCAAAAAATATGTTTTATAGTCTCTGCCTCCATTGCCTCTCCTATACTATAGCTTTGAAAAAGTGTGCAAGTATCCAAAAGTTTGAGGTATTTTTTTTCCATACTTTCTTACTGGACTGAGGAACATAGGCAGTGTTTAAGGTTTAATTCTTGCCATATTTCTTATCCAGTGTGAAAGACGCTTAACCTGTAAATGCAATTCCTTATCTCTCCCACCCTTACTGCCTACAGCCTGTAGGCATTCAGCATGTGTACTTGCTTTCCCCATAACACTGAGTGATTTGACAAAACATATCCCATGATTTTTGGCAACTGTATGGGTTTATTTCTGTTCTCAAAGCTGTAATAGTTATGAGTTTTATTTGTGCTCCCTCAGAAATCCCTACTATAATGAATCTCAGACATTCTAAGCAAGGTTTTTAAAAGTGGTAGTCTTAATGTTTTTATAGCTGGCAGATTTGAGAGCGCTGTACTTGCTTTGTGACCATTTCTAATGGCATCTGCTATGCTCCAAGTTGGAGTTTGGCCTAGCTGTGTAAGAGCACATTTTAGAGCTTTTTAGTGCTTCTCTTGTTAACACTAACATTGCTGCTGTTTATGCAAAAGAATGAACCAGAGCCAAAGCCTTTTGTGTAACAACACACTTGCTAGTGTCTGAACAGCAGCTTGATTGAGAAAACAAATGCATCATCAGCAATTAGTGTTTGAGAAAGGCTGGGTGACATGGTAGCATCAGATTAATTTATGCTGCCCAGCAGCTTTACTGCATAGTGGACTGAATGGGTATAGAATTGTCCCGGACAGGAATGAAAACATTTAGCAATGTGGGAGTTTAGAGAAACTTACAACACTTACATATATTTTTAGCTCAGTTGTATTTTTCAGTGTCAGAACAGTGCTGTAGTGTCCCCTGAAGGAGGAATGTTACTTGCATCATAAATGCTAATGAGATGAAAGCCCACAGGGATTATAAAAGTGCAATAACAGCAGTAAGCCCATTTAGGGAAACTGTTAATGTCAGAGGGATGAGCACAGCTGGACTACATTCATAAAATATGCAAGATATGTAAATATATAACCCCCCCCCCCCCCGAGCTGGGTAAGTTACTCCTGTATATCATTGTATGCATGAATTCCATCTTTGCCCAAATAAACCATCTACATAGCTTGGCAGGACATTTTAATGAATCATACAAGAATAAAATATATTTAAATAAAAAGTAATTAAACACTGGAAAATGCTTAAGACAGTAATAAATTTTAAGGCAGGATCTTATATTTTTAATCAATAGTTAGACATCGAGGAAGCATGAATATTGCTGATATTTTTAACAAAGTCAGATGCTGTTCCATGGAAAAACTGCTGCACGTTTAGGTGCACAAAACCCATCCAGTTAGCTTTATGTAATGTCCCAATTTCAGTTTGCTGTTTGTGATGACTATCTGTAAATAGTGTTTCATGCCAAGAATTTTAGCAGTGGTTATGATCTGGTAAAAACTGTTTACTGAGGTGATGCAGTTTGCAAAAGTACCGTCATTTCCATTTCTTTATTATGTATATTTTGGATTATCCTTATCCTGCTGCCATGTTTTTGCACCTATCAGGAGGATAACCTGAGTTCAACAGTAGGAACCATTGCCTGTTATTTGAATTTAGGGTTGGTGTTTTTGTGTGTCTTATCCATTCCCCCATAACCAGAGTGGAAATATACATTCCATCAAAGCAGATTCACACTTGCAGTTCTGCACATATACTGCATATACACAGGCAGTATCCAGTTGGAGACAAAGACCGTCATGTCTTCCTAAGGAGAGGTGAATGAATGCCATACTGTGACTGCTTATTGTTCCTCCTCGGCGATGCACCCAAGCTGGGAGTCGAACCTAGTGATGTAGTAGATGGGCACTAGTAACCTTCACCATCGGGGCAACAGTGATTCTCCTTTTGTTGTTGGCAATCACATTTGCAAAATGTAATTGTATTTTATTGAATTAACTCATATTCATCAAACCCCAATAACTTGGATCCAGAATCAGAAATTCAACACAGTAATAAAGAATGAAAATATAAAAAATAAATAAAAAAATAGTACACTGTTAACAGTCAGAAAATGTAATACCAGAACTATTACAAGACATCAGATGAAGTACTGTACATTAAAATTATGAATAGTGATAGATTAAAATAAGTCTAAAAATAAAAAAAGATTAAAATGATATAAACCAATATTACTTTTGCTTTGTATTGTTAGCAGCATTAATTTTTACAATGAATACTTTAACATTTTAACATACATAAAACAGTACTATATGGATAAGATGTATTTTTATTATAGTGTTGAAAAATACAAGCTTAAAATATTGTGTGTGTGTGTGTGTGTCTGTAGGTTGTTGGTGAAATTCTCTTCTGTCTGCAATGAAAATGGATATGAAGGCATTCACAAAAATTTACTGTATCTTTAGGATAAAGGATAGCCTGCAAAAGACATGTTAAGATATTTGCAGGACAGCAGACAAGTAATTTATTAGTGATGTTACTACAATCCGAATCCACTTCTAGCAGAAGTATTTGATTTATGTACTTATTTAATGTGATTTATTAACTTGCAGCTAGGCTTATCAGCCATGGAAACCTTTCTTCTAAAGCAGTGCATTTCAGGCATTATATTCAGTAATACTGATATATTTCTTATGAATCGCCACGGTGGTGCAGCGGTAGCATTGTTGCCTCACAGCAAGAGGTTCTCCCGTTCGATTCTCGGCTGGAGTGCGGGGAGTGCCTTCTGTTTGGAGTCTGCCTGTCCTCGCCGCGGATGGGTGGGCATTTGAAAGACATGCGTAAATGGGCGTGCCTTCGCTGAAGGTTGAACATCGAGCTGGCACCTCAGCGTTGGTGAAAATCTACTGCCAATCATTAGCGGACTGGAGTTCCACTGTGGTGACCCCTAACCGGGAAAAGCCGAAAGACAACAACAACTGATATATTTCTTATGAGTGGCTTTTCACTAGGGCCACCCGTTTATTCCCACATCCCTAAAAGGCATAGGTTCATAGGTTGGTACTAGGCTATCAGCCCTAGAAGCCTATACAAGCCTAGCCATAACAATTCCCTGGCTATTTCTTCCCACACTATTTACTTCCCTGGACCCCTGTCTAGCAGGGCGACTGACGTGATCCCCGGGGTGAATTTCCTTTCTCCCATCCAATCGTCAAGGTTCCTTTTGAAGAGGGCAAAAGATGCACTCTGCTTGACATGTATGGGTAATCTATTCCAGATTCTGGGAGTTTCTGGGTCAGGAACCTATCCCTCCAGCATGTTTTGTTTATTGTGATGACAAGGTTTAGATCCCTGGAGCATGTGGCTCTGAGGGATTGGGATTTCTTTAAGTGTAGCATGTCCAACAGCTATAGGTTTGACATGGCCTTGTATGTTAAGCAGAGATCGTCTCTAAGTAGACAATATGTAACAGAGTATAGCTGGAGTTTTTTAAGGCGGTCAGCGTAGGGCATCTGCTTTAGACCTGTGATTCTTTTAGTGAGGTATTTCTGCGGCCTTTCCAGTTGTTGCAGATGTCTTGAGAGGTACATACCAAACGGGGCATTGTATTCTATTATGGGTCTAATGAGGGATGAGTACAGTGGGACAATGACCTCCTTTTTTCTGGATGAAAAGCCCTTAGTGATGAGGTGTACCACATAGAAGGATTTCCTGACTGTTGTGGCAATGTGGTTATCGAAGGTGAGACCACTGTCCACCTGTGTCGCTAAGTCTCTTATCACACTTTCGGTGTTTAGTGTACTGCCACCTATATGGTAATTCATGGATACATGTTTTTTTCCCAAAGGGGATAACTATACATTTCCTGGCATTGAGCTTGAACCCATGGCTCTGGCACCAAGCATCTGTTTCTGTAAGGCCCTTTTGTAGAGTATCCACATCATTTGGGGATTCAATAATGGCTCCCAGTTTGCAGTCATCTGCGAACTTTGTTAGCCAGAGTCCCTTAGTGTTGGCCTGTACTTCAGAGAAGTAGATGCCAAACAAGAGCGGTCCCAGGACTGAACCCTGAGGTACTCCACTTGTCACTTGTCTGGTGCTGGGTTTGAAGTCTGCTACTTTTAAAGTGTGGGTTCTATCAGTAAGCCAGTTAGCAACCCATTGGGTGACGTAGGGATTAATGCCCAGCTTAGTCAGTTTATCTATGATTCCGGAGTGGGGGATGGTGTCAAAGGCCTTGGCAAGGTCTAGATAGGCTGTGTGGACCCACCTTACCCTTGTCCATGGCTCTGGAGACTGATTCGAAGAAGTCAATCAGGTTCAGGAGACAAGATTGGCCCTTCACGAACCCTTAGGTGAATTGGATCTACTCAGAACTTGCCCTTGGGTATGTCCGCAGAGAGTATCTGGGATTCCTATGATGAACTTGTAACCTGCTCAGTCCTGGTTCCATGTCTAATGCCCATTACTTTCCGGGGCAGACCCTGCAGTCCTTCAAAGGGAAGAGTTAGCATTAGAAAATTATTGACTGAATTACCACATAAGCAAGTATATCAGTAATCATTTCTCAACCACGAATGATGTGTGTTATACTCACACCTTCTGTAGTGTACCAGTGCAGGTGAAGGCTGCAGATATAAATGTTTCTGGGTCGAGTAAACTGTGTCTCACCCATAGCTAAGCAGCAACTACCAGCACTGTGGAGTTACTTTGACTAGAAACATCTTATGTTTTACAAACAATTGTTTGTTATGAAGCTGCTGTACATAATTGTCTCTGTGCATTTAAACGATGAAGTAAAGATATCTGTGTCATGTTCTGGGCATGCACCCATCTTTGTACCTGCTATTGCTCACATTGTGCATTTACTACGTTTACTTGTCGACTTTAAGTGTTTAAAGGATACAGCTTTACACATGCGACTTTGAATGTAATGAGTTTCAAATTTTGTGTGTGTAAAATACAGCATCAGAGAGACTGCTGCAGTACATTGAGTTTACTTTTTCTAATATTAACAAACTTGCTGCCATCACAACACAAGCAACAAGTTTCAATGCATATCCAGTCTAGGCTAAAAAGATCTTTTTTTATGATGGTAATTGTAGATTGCCATTGCAGAAAGATTCCATTTATCCCATCAAATGGCCCAGTTTGGAACTAGTTTTTGAAACTGTATATTATGCCTAATGAAACAGTGTACTTTAGTACTAGGATGCTTAATGCGGCAATGCTGTTTTATTACAGTGTTCATACACACACATTAAAGTTTTCAAAAAAAAATAGGTTTGGGTTTAGCCTAATTGTTAAGGTCGTCACCTAACAGACAAAGGTACAGGGTTTGATTTTAACCATGGGTTATTGGCTAGCCTTAAACTTTGCCCTTTATGACAGTTAGCCTAGTATGAAGCTATTTCAATAATTATGTCTAGAAATGCAGGAAGTACAAGCCATTGTTGCTTATAACTTCGTAATCTATAAAAAACTTACCGCATAACCTCATGGAAATAGTATTTGGTAGGCAAACAGAACTGTAGGTGGGTGACTGACATCTCAAAATTTTGCATTACAAATCTCAAATTATCGATCCCTTCCAGATTCCAGCAAACTTGCAGTTGAAAAACGTACATCTTTCCAGTTGCATAATGTACATGTCTCCAGTTGCAGCCCCCTCACACATAAAAAATGGGTAGGATTTCCAGTTGCTTGCCACTTACAATCTAAAAGGCTTTATACATATTGTCTGTCTATTTTTTTTTTTTTTCAAAATTATAAGACATGTCCTGAGCAGTTTGCTCAGACGTTTCTGTTGTAGGCCTTAGATTAGGTAGGTGCCCTTGTAATTCAAGGACTGTAATTGTGACCATTGGAAATAAGATCTTTAGTAGTGAATGTAGGGAATATAAACTAGCTTGGAGTGTTCCCCTTACTCCATTGTACACTGAACTTAGGGTTAGTATATACATTTATCTGGAGGACTATAGTCCCTCCCCCCAAGAGTTGGGAATGCAGTAAGGTTTCACTTTCTTGTAAAATGCTTTAACCATATAGATTGGAGTGTCACAATTCCCTTTTTTTTTCCTGCTGGCACTGTATTTTAGTTTTGCAACATTTAGTATACTAGCATAAGCGTTCACAGTTCTGATAAAGAGATGTTTAGCTGCAGGCATTATTTGGCCTGTGTAAGCCACATTGTTTCTGAGAAAGGGTCAGAAAAAATGTGTTCAGCTGAGCTGGCTATATGCTTGAGTACAAGAGTAACAGAAATAGTTGCAGAAATCTGTCCATTAGCTGCTTATAATGTACAGAAGTGAAACCATGTCAAGGTCAAGACCCATTAAGTGGCATGAGATGACTTATGCTGTGTAGAAGAGAAGACTTTTATCAGAGTATGGATAAGTCAGCTTACCTCAGGACCCATTGCATACATGTGTGTCAAATGAAAATGTTCAGAAACCGTGTCTTGTGCTAAGTGTACCGGTGACCGGGGAAAGTAAAGCATATTTGAACTAATAAGTGCTAAAAAGGGCCAGATTTTAATGTGAATAATCAGAAGACATTTGTAGCTATGGTACAGAACATTTCTACATTACAGCAGACAGGGAGAGAGAGAGTATATTAAAGCTTGAAAGTGTACTAAGGGCGCTCAAAATTCTTCAGTATATTTTGCAGTTAACTGCTGTCATTGGGCGATTTATTGACAGGGCTCGATGTATGTGCATTCTGGGATGGGGGTAGGCTGCATGTGTTTGCACTCTACACCTGTGCTGCATGGGGATTCAGATTCCCGAGTGATTTGTGCTAGACTAACTCAGGAGATGATGTCATGCAGCAAAGAAAAAGAGGAAGCAGAGGTCAAGACATGCTGAATTACTTCAGACCCTTCTCATCTTTTAAACAGCAAGTGTTTCATCAGACTGCACAGCATGGAAAATGAAGAGCTGCTGTTTCTGAAATACCTCTCTGCTTAACTTGTCTTCAATATTCTCGGCTAATGGTCAGAATATTCAGTACTTTATTATTTTAAAAATGTTTTAAAAAGTAGCATGCTTGTTAGATTTGGACTTGTAAAATGTTTTGAGTAGTTAATCCAGCGTAGTTAGTTTACCTGGCTTGAGGAAAAGGAATGTTTTGATCCACAGAAAAGATTATTTTTAAGTTATGGTGCTGGAATGAATTTCTAATAGCAGACAAGTTTATGAAGTTTTTAAGTTATGTTGCTGGAATGAATTTCTAATAGTTGACAAGTTTATAAATATGGTTTCTTTTTGTGTTAAGCGAGTTTCCTGTTCCTAATTGTTATTTTTCCTGCAAGTTATTTATACCTTGGAATCTCTTTGTGAAAAGAAGATTTTTACAGGCTTTGTTAATTTGTACTGAAAGATTTATACCTGTAGAGACTGCTTCAATCCCACCATTTTGTAATATTTGGAGAACTAGAGACTTTTCTAATTGTGAGATGTAAGAACATTTTAGAACTAAGTATGCATGAGCTCCTATATGAGGAAACTTATTTGGTGTGATATCAGAGCCCAAAAAGGTAGGTTCTAGGCCGCTGGGGTCAGGTTATGTCTCAGTATGACTAAAAGTAAAGAATCACCCACCACACAAGTGGGTGTAGAGATATTGGGGTTGGGCAATATCTCAGTATCTCTTGAAACAGATTGTAACTGTTTTATGGGTAGTTATATTTTCCTTCATGGGGCTAAGCTGTTATTGCCTCATGCAGGTGAGCATGTCTTTCCTGGAGCAGCTTGACAAGGAAGTAAGGGAGGGTAGTTGCCATCTGCCTGTTAGAATAGGCAATGCCTGTCACCCACTTCTGGACACTGAACATAATCAGAGCACTGTTATATGTGCAACAGCATCCAAAACAACTGCAAGTTCACAGCTAACTTCATTTTGGTTGCATTTTCTACAATGTGGGTGTAGCTTCATTTCTGGTGTCCTGTTTGCTTATCACTTGCTCTTGTGTTTCTCCACGGTTGGTGATTTGAACATTAACTTTCACATTTATAACACGTGCATCTGTCTGTTTCCAGTACAGATGACGATTGGTATTTTAGCACTTAACTCTCATATTCCTACAGTCGTTAAACCCTCTATTATCTCAGGTCTTGCCCACTTGCCACTCTGCCTATTTTATAGCCCAGGACACAAAGCTCCTGTGTGAATAGCCCTTTTAGCCCTATCAACTTGTGTGAATAGCCCTTTTAGCCCTATCAACCTGTGTGACTAGCCCTTAGCCCTATCAACCTGTGTGAATAGCCCTTAGCCCTATCAACCTGTGTGACTAGCCCTTAGCCCTATCAACCTGTGTGAATAGCCCTTAGCCCTATCAATCTGTGTGAATAGCCCTTAGCCCTCTCAATCTGTGTGACTAGCCCTTAGCCCTCTCA